>NW_005843305.1:75723-98378 GCF_000455745.1 Alligator sinensis
GAGGGGAAGCTTGTACCTGCCCTAAGAATAGCTCATTTTGGCCTCTCACTCTCTTCTTTAAAAAAACAGGATAATGATTGAAATAAACTGTCCAATGCAATACGGAAGATTATGGATTAGAGCATATAAAACATTATATAATCCTAAAAGGTTTTATCTTTATTCACCCATATATAGGAACTCTCTAGTCATCCATTTGCCTCCTCTTAGTCTAACCAGGGTCATCCCTAACTAAACCATCCTAGACAAATGTTTGTCTAACTTGCACTTAAAAATGTCTAATAACAGAATGATGGAAGAATAGGTTGATTTTTTAAAGCTAATTCTAGCATTCAAGTGAATGTAGAACGTACGATTGGAAAGGGCTTCCCAAGCTATCAAGGTCAGTCCCCTGCACTTCTAGGCATTGATTTTTTCAAAAGGTCCATAAAGGTGTTCACTCCAATTCCTCTCACAAACCACAGCTATAAAACACCCTAGGGAAAAAAGAGACGTCAATGTTTTACCACTGCAGTGGTAGGAATTTGTGAGGTTAAAATTTGCTCGATGATCTTAAAAAAGAATCAGGCCCTGCAGTACAGAGGGAGAAAAACAAAAACCAAAAAAAACCCAAAGAAGAGTCAACCAGGTATCTTGTCAATGTGACCCGGGGGGAGGGGGGGGGGGGTGTAATCCTGACCCCAAATCTGGCTGTTTTGAACTGAAGCAGGCTATTAATCATTGTGACGTGACTGGGCTATTTAGGTTAGCTCCTAAAAGCAAAATTATCTTCCCCATTGCATATGGCAGATTTTGAGTTACAGTATCATTCTCTTGCTACAAATGTGGAACTCTCTGTATATCAAGGCATGGGTGGATTAGCAATGCCTTTTTAGGATGGATTAGATGGATGCAAATAGAAGCCTAGTGTCTAAGGTAATCATAAGGCTCCCATTACTGTAGTATCTGTGAAAGACAGAGCTGCTAAAACCCCAGTTTATAGACAGGGAGGCTAAGTGAGATTCAGAGGAAGAGTGAAATATCACAGCTGAGATCTCCAGCCAAAAGCAGGCTTTATGTAGCCAAGGAAACTATTTTTAGCTCTGAAACTGTATCCAGGTTAGAACTGGATTAGTAACAGCACATTGCCTAACCTTCGAGGCGGAAGCTCAAGGCCAAGCCATTTCAATGTCCCCAGCTGGGAATCTTACCCTTAGCAAAACACAACACTGTGAATACAGTGTGTGGTGGTCTCCTGGCTGTGAATATTCATGGCTGCATGAAAGGACAATATTTGAAGTTGGCTGAACTGCAGTCATGGGCAATGGTGCCAACTAATGAAGAGTTCAGACAAGTAACTTGCACAGAATACACACAATTGTTCTTCCTCCTTCTGTCTTCCCCTGGTAGACTGATTTCACGTGTCTCCTTTCACCCCATTCAGATTTGTAATGGTGTTACATATTTATATATGTTACTTACACACAAATGATATACAGAACTATGGTGAATGAGATTCCAGGTGCTCTCAGGATTACAATGATCTCTTGATTAAAATAGAGGACTGGGAGTCAGGAGACCCAGGTTATATTCTCTCTTCCGTCAAAGACCTCCGATAGGACCTGAGCTGCATGCTCCCAGACAGAAAGCAAGGAGCAGACAGGCATATGGACGTAGTGGCTGGGCACACCGGTGCTTGCCTGCCCCTTGCCAAGAGCTCCGCAGGTACACTGAGCACACCAGCATGGTAACCACGCAGGGGGTGGCAGGCCCAGAGGCATGCGAGAATGGATCCCCTGCTACACTGGAGTCCCAGAGCCAGGCACAGCTGCTGATGGGCCTGGCTGGGTTCTGCTGTTATACCAAGTACTGCAGAGGAACAGGGGCCTGAACAGCCCAGCTGAGGATGGGATCGGCCACTCAGCAGTGTGAGGGTAGTTCCCAGTCCTAGGGCTGCTGCATGGTCCCTGCTGCCCTGCACTCCAGTGCCTCCCCCTCGGCTGCAGGACACACACCAAGAGCTCTGGGCTCCACTGCCACTGTGATCACAGTTCCTGGAGGAAATCACATCTCCTGCAGGAAGGAAGAACAGGCACATTACAGACACCACGGGCCCCATCTCCACAGCTGGTGGCTCAGACCCACATGCACTCCTCCCAGGAGCATGAGTTGCAGCCGACCATGGGGCTGGGAGCTGCCCCCAGAACCAGGGACAGCTCCCCCACCCCCCTTGACCAGAGTCCTGACCCCTCTGCCCCCTGCCAGCCTAGGGCTGCCCCTGGAGACTCCTGCCAGCACAGAATTATCCCCAGTGCCCCCTACCAACCTAAGGCTGGCACCTGGGGGAGGCTGGAGCTCCCCTTGGCTGGTGCATGGGGGCAGAGCAGGGCAGCAGCAGCCCTAGATAAGGCTGCTCCTGTTGGGCTCAATTTGCTCCTGACCTGGGCTCACAGGAGTCTAATGAGTCCAAATTTACTATGCAGTAAATTCAGGTGCATTAACTGCATGTGTAGATGTACCCAGTGGCATATAGAGATGAACTGAAGCAACTGATAAACTAAAAGAACTAGAAAAGGTTCAGTATATACTTACGTTCTAGGTTTCTGGAAAATGAGTAAAAAACCCACAGTACTACTTTTTAATATAGAAATATACAAATCTAATGTGGAACAATAGAAAACAAAAAGCCCTTTAGCCATATTTCTGTGCCTTTGTATACTGAATTATAATAAATCAAGGAGTGTTTTTTACAAATATGTGTATGTAAATATCAGTTGTAGAAGCACTATTGTTTCACCTGCTGTAGATGTGTTACCATTAATGTCCTCACTGATCCAGCCCACTGGCTGGAAAAAAGTTGGTGAGAAGTGATTAGGTGATTGAGGAGACAGAGCAAAGAAAAGTTTAATTTTCAACATAAAATTATAGTGGCTACCTGCATCTCAGTATCTTCACAGTGTAGGCTATCTAGTTCTTCCTGCTCTTTGTGAATCTTTCTGGAGTAAGTTTGAAGACATTCTGAATATTTGGGTATATCCTGATTTTGACTGATGAATTCTTGCAGTCTTGAAACCTAGATTACCAGGAGAGAAGAACAAGAAGTCAAAAACTTCCATCACTGAACCAACATTTGCTTATCTTTACAAACCTACAGAACTGATGGCTATAAGTTCATTGATTATTCTGGAAAAGGTACCAAATGCAATAAGAACCTTTAGATAAACAAATAAATATGGTAGTTATTATCATCAGTTCATTTCACCATTGTATTGATTTAATTGGTAATGTCATGAAAACAAAGACTTTTTTGACCTCTGATAGCTTGTTCATAACCTTCTCAGGAGAAAAAATGTTAAAAATATTCACATGTAAAAATTTCACAGCATAGTATAAAAAAAGATGTACTCTTTAGAAGGTTTTGAAACAAGTGATATTTTCCTAAGAGATTTGGGCAACATAAAAGGAACACTTTAGGAAAGGGCAAAAATGCATATCAGGGCCATGCAAATCAGTCTTCAAAATTGTCAGCATTTTTAAAGCTGAAGAACTTACCTGGATAAATAAGCACTTTTTATACCATGGGATTCTGCTTTTATTTTAACTAATTATCCACAGTCATAGCTTCTCCACCCATTACACTCCATTGGATTCATATTTTGGCTAATGTACTCACTTGGAAAATGAATATTATTTAGCCATTGATTATACATAACTGCTGCTACAGAGGAATAAGCAGAGTTCTGATGCATCTCAAACATTTATCTTACAGTTGACTCTATTATAATTAGACAATTTTACATTTAAAAAGTATTACATTTAAACTGTGCCTTTAAGTGCAACCCTGAGTGAGATGTGTAGAAGTCACGCTAAACCAGGAGCCGCTGTGCACCTCTACACATGCATTAATAGGCCGTTGTTATGGTGCCTTAAGTTTAGTACCTCTAATATGAACTATTAACTAAATGCACAGTAACTGGTGCTACTGCACAGTAGTGCCAGTGCATGGTCTTTTCATGATGCTTAATGTGCAGTAGATTAATTCTACTGTGCATTAGCACAGCTTTTGTCGTGATGCACTAACGCACAGTAGAATTAGTCTACTGTGCATTAAGCCTCTCATGTAGATGCGCCCACTGTGTCATAGATACACCTCTAGGTCACAATTTTCTTCTTCTTTCTTACTCTGGGAGTGCTGGTAAGTTATAAATGCAGTATGTTACTGCCTGTTCCATGATGGCTCAGCTACCCTAGTCAGTGAACAGAAACCCTACTCTCCATTCCGTTCCTTTGCTCTCTCGACCCCTTTGCTTCAAGGAATGAGCAAGCAGCTCTCCTTATCCCTACCATCAGATTTTTGCATCCCATGAGGGTCATTCCCTACAAAGCATCCACCAAGGCAAGTGGGTCCCCCTCTCAAAAGGACCTGCCTCAAGATTTTGTCCCACATCTACCAAAGCATCTCTATGCCACTGTTCTCAGGACCCTGGAGCAAAGATCTGGGAAACACATCTAGATGTGTAAGGAAGGTTCTAATTCTTATTTACCCTCTGCCAGGAGCCCACAATTCAAGTCACAGTCTAGTCCTGGTTGAGTCATATTTCTCACCAAACAGCTATCAAAAAATAAAAGATACAGTACTATATTAATCTCAGCCAAAACAAAAAGGATTTTAAGTCTTTACAGACATTTAAAAACAACCATTTCTCGTATTTCTGGGTATGTTCATTCCATATTCCCTTGGACGTTAGTTACAGACAAGATTATGAATCTCATTATGAATTCTTATCAGAATTCAGATTCCTTTTAACATCAGGGTAGAATTATACCCAGCATACCTCAAGTGAGGAATCTTGAAGTTTCCCACTTAGGGCTTCTTTCTCTCTCTGCAGCTGCTTTATTTCATTCTCAGATTTCTTTCTTAGTTCCTCTAACTGCAGCTGAAGCTCCTAAAATTGAAAAAGAAACAAACATTCTAAGGTGGCTGCATTGCTTCATTTCCAAGACTTGAGGCATGTGGACAGGCACCAAGTAGGTGGTATGTGCTCCAGAGTGGTGTTCCTGCATGGCACAGAGGCAGTATAGGCATGCTCAAAGAGTGAAGTGACTTGTCTAAGGTCACTAAAATGATGGATATACGAACAACTTACGTCAGGGTAAAGGAGGGTGCGGATTTCACCTGCTTCACAGTAACTGCCCACATGCATGCTCTCACCTGTGATAAGTAGAAACTACCTACAGTAGCTGAGCCCTCAGTGAAGGAGGAGTAAATTACTTTTATTTTACATTCCACTTACCACAGGTTATGTGGGTGCACACAAGCAGTTTCCACAAGGCAGCTGATGTACAATAAGATGCTGCCTCCTTCTACTCTGCCGTAATTTGTATGTCCCATATCCTGAGAGAATAAGTGGGAGCACTTAAAATAATTGTCTGCTCACACCCAGCTCTGTCCCCTAGGTCGCATCGTCACTCAACAAAAGGTTGCAAGAATATTGGGAGAGTGCATGGGTATTGATTTATGAGATACAACGATGTGCTGTCATACTCACTACTTTTATAAAAGATCATTCTGAACCACAGAAATGTAGGACAGAAAAGAACATCTTGAGGTCATCTAGTCCATCCCCGTGCTTTGAAGCTTCTCATCAGTTTTGTTTCTGTCCCCTAGAATTTCTCCAATTTGTCTATATCCTTCTAAAGGATGGTGCCTGAAATTGGACACTGTCCTCCAGCTGAATGAAGCACAGTAATTATCTCTAATGTCCTGCACGCGACACTCCTGCTAATACATCCTAGAATATTTGCCTTTCTTACAACAGCATCACACTGTTGAGCTGTATTTGTACTGTGACCTACTAAAACTTTCAAATGCTTTTCTGCAATGCTACTGCCTAGCCATATGTCCCCTATTTTGTATCAGTACACTTGATTTTTCCTTCCTAAGTGTAGCACTTTGCTCTTGTCTTAACTAAATTTAATTTTATTGATTTCAGACCATTTCTCCAATTAATCAATACCATTTTGAATCTCAATCTGTGCTTCCAAAATGTATTAGCATCAATCTATTTATTTCAACTTATTTAGTCACAATTTTGACTGTCTCACCAGACCAGCAATACTTGCACTCTGGACCTAAATCTATGAGGTGTTAAAAATGCCCTCAAATTCTGTTGCCCTACAAAAAAAATTTCAGAATTTGCAGGATTGGGCCTTACATTTATAAAGTGTATAAGCATGTACTGGGTCAACATATTTGAACTCTGAAGAGCAGAGATCCATAGAAACATAAAGCAGAGAGTGGAATGTACAACCACTATACATTATTTCTTGGGACAGATTTTATATTAATCACCCCAGTATCATATTCAGGCTTGCAAGCTTAAGTGCTGCTAAGTACTCAGTTGACATACCAAGGATAAATTCACCTTCCTGTCTGTGAAGCTTTTTATAGAGATGCACCAGCTCAACTCATGTTTTAAAAACATAGCAATAATATCTTTGCATTCTCCAGTAACTCAAAGTGCCTCCAATAAAGATAATTCAAATGATGCTACCATGACCAATGAGATTAAATACAAATGAATCAGACTATGTGTTAATTGAAGAACATACCTACCTTCTGCAATGTTTTTCTTTCAGCTTCCATGGAAGCTTGTACTGACTTGATTTCCAGTGTGTGTTTTTTCACAAGGTCCTCCAATCCCTTCACCAGCTGCCCCTTCAAACGCATTTTCTCCTCATCTGACTGACGTTTGATTTTGCGAAGTTCTTCTTTTTGCCACTGCTTCATATCGTCTTTTATGGTAGCTGCAGGGTCCTCTGACTATAAAACACATTGGCCTTATAACTGGACAAAATCAAGGTAAAATCCTGGAGTCTCTGTTGTAAAGGAATCCCTGTCCAACAGGGTAAATTCCATGGGAAAACTTTGGTTTTCACTTTTGTTAATTTTAATGGACTGATCCAGGACTGTACACATCTCTTACAGTTAAGCTTTTCACACTGTTCACACTGCAAATTGCTTCTGAAGCTAGAGATCTTCCCAAGGACAGTCCCTCAGCCATGGAAAGAGGAAGAATTTATTTTGCCCCCTGCTATGTCTATGATAACAGGTATATTTTTTCCTACATCCAAGTAAATTGATCCAGTAAGAGAACTAACAGATAAGAAACTGTGTTTGGGTTGGCTAATTAACAGGGACATTGTGATAAGGGAGTTCCTAATAGGGATGATTAGTTAGCATTAATAGCTAATAGCTCTTATTTTTGGGCTAGGCTACTTTTGGTTAAGATTCTAAATAAAATAGAACTGTTTACCCTTTTTATGTTAATCAGCATTTCAGCCCAATTTCAACTGAAGAAACTAGCAGCATGTTTCACAAAAAATTGTGCTATATATCTACTTTGGTTAGTTTATAAGATGCAAATCTACCCAGCCTTCAACTGAAGTCCCCAGAGCCACTCATGTGTTTGAAGTAAGCAGTAAAGCATGTACTTAAGTGCTTTTGCTGCAATGCACTCAGCACTCAGTGTTTTGCAGGAATGAGTCCTACAGGCTTGATCCAAACCCCAATGAAGTCAAAAGAAAACCTCCCACTGATTTCAATTTAGAGTCTCATGCCATAAAAGAGAGGGGAGCAAATACCTGGTTTGGCACTTTTGTATCTTCACAGTCTTTCTTGCCACTGTGGCTCTCTTTGGTGGAAGTCTTTTGTTGGAACTGCACTATCTGGTCTTTCAGTTCATCTGCTGCATTAGCAGCTCTGCATTGGGCATTCAGTATAGTTTCCATTCCTTCTGTGGTAGCAAGATTTACATTTCAAACATGTTTCATTTGTGGAATTTTCAGTATGAATGACTCAAAAGGGGAAATGTTTGAGAGAGACATTAGTGAACTTCTTACCTGCTTTCCTCAGTATTTCATTCTCCTGCAGTATTAGCTTATCTTTGGCAACAGGTAGTTCTTCCTCCAGTTTTTTCATTGTACTCTTTGACTCCAGAATCTCTTGTTTTGATTCCCTGAGCTGTATTTCCAAGTCCTGAAATACATGTGATTTCTCTGTTATGCCTATGGGTGTTTTTTTTAACTCCTAAAGACAGGTACCACCATTAAAAAGTGATCAGTCACCAAAGTTGCCATTCAAAGACAGAAAATATAGATTGGCAATACAGATTAAAAATAGTCATAAATAAACAGTAATAAATTTACAATCATTTAAACTAATAGTTAATAAGTAAACATGAATTTTACTTAAATAATAAGTAAACATTAATTTTACAGTCCGGCCAAGGCAAGATTGGAGCTTAGGCTGGCTACAACAATTAAGGACAATATAAAGTCCTCCTACAGATACATGGCGAGCAAAAAGAAAGCACAAAGTAGCATAGGGCCCCTGCAGGACAAATCAGGTCAGTTGGTGGTTGACGCAGAGAAAAAGGCAGAGCTCTTCAATGAGCTCTTTGCTTCAGTATTCCTTAATACTGACCGAGACCATCCCCCCACCTTGAGCATAGACAGATGTCCAAAAGGCACCAGACCACCAAAGGTTAGTGCTGACTTAGTTAAAAAGCACTTGGAAGGGCTGGGTGGGTACAAGTCAGCCGGCCAGGATGACCTCCATCCACGGGTGCTGAAGGAATTGGCCAGTGTTATTGCTGAGCTGCTGGCACAGCTGTTTGAGCTCTCATGGTGCTCCAGACAGGTCCCTGAGGACTGGAAAAAGGCCAACATGGTGCCCATTTTTAAGAAGGGGAGAAAGGAGGAGCCAGGTAACTTTAAGCCAGTCAGTCTTACCTCTATCCCTGGGAAAATACTGGAAAAAATCAAAGAGCATATTTGTGAAGGCCCAGCAGGGGAAACGATGGTTCCTCACAAGTAGATCCTGCCTGACAAACCTTATAGCCTTTTATGACCAGGTCACACACTGCGTTGACACAGGAGCTGAGGCCGATGTCATCTACCTGGATTTTAGGAAGGCCTTTGACACAGTTTCGCATCCTAGTCTCATAGGGAAGCTAACGGGCTGTGGAGTGGACGCCTACACAGTCAGGCAGGTGGCTAACTGGCTTAGGGACCACACCCAGAGAGTTGTGGTTGACGGGTCATTCTCAGCCTAGAAGGAGGCGGGCAGTGGGGTCCCACAGAGTTTGGTCCTTGGTCCGGTGTTGTTTAATATCTTCATCAGCGTTTTGGACAAGGGTGTGGTGAGCACCCTCTCCAAGTTTGCGGATGATACCAAATTATGGGGCAAAGTTAATACACCAGAGAGCAAGGAGCAGATACAGGCTGACCTGGACAGGTTAGATCAATGGGCAGAACGCAATACGATGCAATTCAACAAAGACAAATGCAAGGTACTTCACCTAGGGAAGAGGGATCCCCAGCACACCTACAGGTTGGGGGATGTCCTCCTCAGCAGCTCAGAGGCTGAGAAAGATCTTGGAGTCATAGTTGACTCCAAGATGAACATGAGTCAGCAGTGCAACGAGGCCATCAACAAAGCCAATCATACCTTGTTGTGTATTAGCAGATGCATGACCAACAGATCGAGGGAGGTGATGCTCCTCCTCTATGCAGCATTAGTCAGGCCACAGTTGTGCCCAGTTTTGGGCGCCGCACTTCAAGAGGGACACGGAGGATCTGGAGAGGGTTCAGAGGAGGGCCACTCGCATGATTAGTGGTCTCCGTGAAAGACCCTACGAGGAGAGATTGAGAGATCTGGATCTCTTCAGCCCTCACAAGAGACAGCTGAGGGGTGACCTTGTAGCCACCTATAAATTTATCAGGGGAGGACAGCAGGGAATTGGGGATGCACTGTTTACCAGAGCACCCTAGAGAGTAACTAGGAATAATGGGTGCAAACTAGTGGAGAGTAGATTTAGGTTAGACGTTAGGAAGAAATTTTTTACAGTAAGGGTGGCCAGAGTCTGGAATGGGCTTCCAAGAGAAGTGGTGCTATCACCTAACTTGGAGGTCTTCAAGAGGAGGCTTGACAGTCACCTGGCCGGGGTCATCTGACCTCAGTCCTCTTTCCTGTCGGGGCAGAGAGTCGGACACGATGATCCACTGGGTCCCTTCTGACTCTATAATCTATGAAATCTATGATATTTAATATAATAAAAATAGAGTTTTAATGTACAGTATTTTTGTGGCATATCTTGCTATGGCTTCAAAGGTGTCATTCAAGTCCTCCTCCAACTGCTGCCAGGCTCCCAGTCAATCAAGTTGTAAATGGGTACCTCATCATCTGGGCTGGGATGACCAGATGTAAAGCTATTCCTGTAACTCCCTTGTGTGCTGCTAGCTACAGATTTGATACATCTTAACCATACCTAGCCTGGCTCTGGAGAATCTTTGACCATTGCCAATAGTTTCAGAGTAGGACTGTGCAACTGGCATCCATGGCTACATGAGGGCCACAAAAGGTTAAATTGCAGCCTGCCCCCCCCTCAAAGCTCCTACTCGAACCTGATCTCTATTGTTACAGAGGCAATAGCAGCTGAAGACTTCAGGCTCCCCATCCCTCTGCCAGCTGTCACTTCTGCCCCTGCCCCAGGAGGTGAAGCACTGCAGCAGCATGAAGAGCTGAGGTTGAGCCTGGGACACATGGTACAGCACAGGATGGGGGAGTCACAGGCATGTGGTGCAGTAGGGGTGGGAGAAGCTGAAGGCATGTGGTGCAGTAGGAGAGTGCCTGGTGTAGCAGTGGGCACAAGCATGGGAACATTGGTGCACCACAGGGGTGTTGTAGACATTTGGTGCAATGATGGAGTAGCACCAGGGCCAAATTAATGCATAGGCAAACTAGGCACATGCCTAGGGCCCAAAATGAAGAAGGGGCTCAGTTGTGCTTATTTTACATATCATAATTAATGAGTGTAAAAAAGTAATATTATATATACAGTATTAAGTAGGGGCACACAAGTTTGTTTGCCTAGGGCCCACTAAAGGGTTAATCCAGTCCCGAGTAGCGTCCATGGGATGTGCAGTGCAGAGTCCCACGGTTCTCCCTGGTGTGGCTGCTGAGCATACAGCCCCCACTGGTGTGGCCCCTAGTCTCTTGAAAGTTGGTCAGTCCTGGTTTCATAGCATAACCTATAATACAGGTACTTCAGAATACATATGAGCAGCTCCTACTCACTTCAGTGAAGGCTCCCTATACACAAGACAAAATTTAATCCTCATATAGTAATTCAAAGAACTATGGATGGTTTTAGTCTCAAACTTCCAATACATCAATGTTTATTTAGGCAAAATTTTAATTGGCTTCAATGGGAATTGCATATGAGTAAGAACTCTAGGATTTGGTCTCTCAAAAAAAGTTATCCAACTGACATTTTTCATAAAGTTGGAATGATGTTGTAGCCATGATAATCCAGTGAGAGGCAGGGTTTTTGTGAGTGATTTTTTTTGGACTAATTGCATGGTTGGGATAGATTTAGACAAGCTTTTGAATGCAGTGCATACCACAGACCTCTGTTGGTCATCTCTAACATCTTTCGTAGGACTTGGAAACACAGAGTATGGACAAACAAATGACAGCATGTTAACAGGGGCAGGACTTTACTGCACATCAGCTAATGTCTTTGTAATGTCTCAGTAATGTCTTTGCCCTCAGCCGATCAAAAGGGAGTCGGGTTCAGATCCCTGAATCTGGAGTGGCAGAGAGCACATACTACCATGCATAAGCCTAAGGACCACCATGTATGAACTACAGAAAGAAGGCCCGATGACTCTAGCAAACAAACACAAGATACAGGAGGTGGTGAGGAAAAGGGATATGGTGTTGCCCATGGACTTTCTCCCCAGTGACAGCAGTTAGGCTGTATAGAAAATGATCTTGCACAAGGACCTGCAGAAGGAAAACAGAGACATGGACTGGCAAGTAGCCCAGAGCGGCGACACAGAGTGGCAAAGAAGCCAACCACACTGCCCCACAGAAACCTGCCCGTGGGAGGCAAAGACAGTCGACCACCACCTGTGGCACCGTTCATATGCCAAAGGGATGTGGAGGAAAGTGTTCACACTCCTCAAGATGGTGACAGGGGTCAAAATCCTAACCAGAGAAGCAGCGCTTTTTGGCACCTGTCCAAGCAGCAGGAGACCCCAATGGTCCACTTCAACCAATTCATCTCTTGCTTCAGGAATTCCCTGTGGAAGACCATAGGCAGACAAGGTGCTTTGGGTAAATGTGTTATCTTTATCAGACCAACTAAATAGTTGGAAAAATTGTTCTTTCCAAGCCTTCAGGAAGAGGGAGAATCTGCTGTTGTTTTGTGTTCTCCTGGATGAAACAGAAGTCAATGTGCAAAATGCAGGTCTGTGAAAATGCAAACAGGTGGCAATGAGGATCAGAGGCCATGGGAGACAATAGGTGAGAGACAGGTAGGTGGGGGGGAGGGGGGAAGGAAAATGTTGCTCTGGTGATAGAATGTAGCTGGTAAAATGTAGACGTTACCTAGGGTTATTGAACGGAAGACAGGTTATAATGTGCCATAAATTCAATGTCTATATTTAGTCCATGATTTTTTTGTATCCAGTAGATTTATGAAGTGAAGTTTGTAGGCTCATCTACAAAAGGTGTTTTGTAGATTCCATTTCAGGATTAGAATTGAGAGATTAGAAAGAGAGTGGTTGTCTTGTGAGAAGTGTGCACCACAGGTCATTGGGTATTTGTGTCTTCGATAGATTTTTGGTGTGCATTCATTCTGGTACAAAGTTGTTTTATTTCTCCTACATATTTTCCATCAGCGCATTTAGCGCACTGGATGAGGTATATTACATTTCTGGAGGTACAGGTATAAGATCCAGGAATGGTGACGGTTCTGTTGTGGGATGTTGTGGGGTACGGTGTCTCTCAACAAGGACATTCCTCCAGAGAGATAGAACACACTTTTGAAAGAGCTACCAGGATACCACATGAAGAATTGCTGCAGTACAAAAAGAAGATTCCCCACAAATTGCACACCATTAGTTATGACATACCATCCTTCCTTAGAACCTATACAGAAAATGCTCAAACAATTGCAACCCATACTAGAAGACCAATTTTTAAAAAGAGATATTCCTAGAACCACCCATCCTAGCCTTTAAACAAGCACTGAACCTTGCCTATCTTAGCACCAGAAGCAAATTTCCTATGACCCAAAGCACACTGAATGGGTCCAGACAAGAAATGTAAAAGAAAGATTTGCTGGGACAAGAAATGTAAAATCTCCTAACACATCTCCACCACTTCCACAATAACTACACCCCACAACAGAACACCATCACCAAAAGCAGACTCTCCCTATGCCTAAAGAAAGGTGTTTGTGCCCAAAAGTCTGCAAAGAACAATTTTTCCAACTATTTAGTTGTTCTAAAAAAAGATATCACATTTACCCAAAGAACCTTGTCTGCCTATGTCCTTAGACAAACATGGCTACAACCAACACCTGTGGAAGACCAGGAACTTGCTCATGTACAGGCACACAAATCTCTCATTAGAGGCCTGTGTCAAAATGCAATGAATCAAGATGCAAGGGTACTATTAGAAAGTGATAGGAGACATCAGGGAGGAGATTATGGAAATCATATGGAAGAGGATGGATTGGCACAGACTGTTCAGGGGTGAGAATCCTGAAGAGAGTGACGATGAAGATGACAATGATGACAATGACGGCGGCAGAGCCAACAAGAGAGAAGATGGTGACAGTGATAACTGAAAGGACTGGGAAATAAACAGGGGAAAGGGGGGAGTCAGGAGTGAGGTTGTGTCATTGTGACAAGCAAGGGTGATGGTGATGGACAAGGGAGTGTGCAGACATGTGGGAGTGCGATGCAGATATTGTGATGGGAATATGCATGATGTAATCACAATTATGTGTTTTGGACTGTCAAGTGAGCCATAGGGGCCAGAGGACCTGTAGATTGGTAGAGTATGGCAGCAAGAAGCTCCCACAGGCACCACAGGTGCTGGGGGCAGCCCCGGGTACCCCCGGGGTGGATAAACAGACCCCCCCCAGGCCCTGGTAGACTTACCGCCAGGAGCACGAGTGGAGTCAAAGCCAGAGCCACAGCCACAGCCGCACAAGCCGGCGTTATGCCGGCTCTTTAAACAGCTGCTCCTGAGGTGGGGCAGTGCCAGGCTAATTGCGGCAGCTGAGGACACCGCCATGGGAAGTTTAAGAGCCCCGCCAGAAGCTGGCAGTGGCAAAGGGGAGAGAGAGAGAGGGAACCAGCAGGGAGCATGCCAGACAGGCAGCACCGGCGGCTCCAGAGGCTGGCAATAGCAGCCTGTCAGACACTGCTCTGCTACAAAGGCGGGGCGGGGCAGTGTCAGACATCAGGCTGGGGACAGACAACCCCCAGCCCCGCAATCTCAGAGCTTAGAAGGAGCGCCTCTCTCCCTCAGAAGGGAGAAAAGGACGCCAAAACACCAAGGAGAGCAGTCCTTGGGGATCAGGGGCTGTGGCTCCAGACGCACTGACATCTAGGTGACCTGACGGTTGCCTGAAGCTGACGCCAGACCCCGATGACAAGGAAGAGGGGGTCTTACAGAGATTGGCGGAGCAGCAAGGCAAACAGCCAAGCGGTTGGCGAGTGGACAGGGTGTAGGGGAGGCGGAGCCCCGAACACCGCAGGGTGTGGTGTGAGAGGGGCGCTCCTTTCAGTCATCACTGTCACCATCATCTTCTCTCTTGTTGGCTCTGCCGATGGGGTGTGAGTACCCCCATCATCGGGTCACCTGGGAAGAGAAACACCACTGAACCCCTCCTTCATCAGGTAACAGCAAGTCGTGGCAGGAGAGCTGGGGGGCACCCCGACCAAAGGAGGTGGTAAGGTACTCATAGCGCCCACTAGAGACACCACATAGAGGTACTGTGGTATTTTAAACAAAAAAAAGCCTTTATGTCTGCTCTTACTTTACAGTAAGCCAAACCACAATAATTCATCCCATTTTCACTGAGGGCAAAGCTTTCTCAGTTTAGGTCTTACTTGCCATGGAGTTAGAGTGGGCAGATGCGGTTACCTGTGGTAAAGCCCAGCTTCCTGTTTACTCACCTTATTTGTTGTTCATACCCTTATATAAATAACAAACAGTCTTCTTACACTCATAATTAACTAATTATAAGTAAACTAGTTAGTTCTACCTCTGTTAAACTCTGAAACCTTTTCAATACTGTGTTGAAGAGACTGTATTTAAAACTGTATTTAAACCAGCTTCTGTTTGTCATCACATGTACTTGCTGTCTCCAAAATAAAACTAATAATTTTGCACCATTATGATGGTTTTCACTGAAAGGTATTAAAGCACTTGGCATACACTGGTGGGAGGGGGGGAATAGAAAATTCATCATGATTAAACATTAGTCTTTTTATTTTCCATGCATTTTAATAGCTTTCCTTGGCAGTATTTACTAATGATGAGAGATTATAGAAATGCTTTTGCTTTCCAGCCTGTCATATTTGATATATCTCTGAAAAGCCAAAATACTAAATGTGACATCAGAAAAAGCTGATGAAGGAGCAGCTTTTATCTGAAAATAAATATTTTCAACATTAAAAAGTATAGAAATTACATTTTGTGAAATTGTGTTCTCTCCCCGTGTATTTACCTTGGAATCTCAGGCCTCTTTAATAGCCAGGGCAAGATTCTCAACTGGTGAAAATCAGCATCACTTCATAGCTTCAAAGGACTGACACAAATTCATACCATTGAGGATCTGTCCCCCAGAACAAATCTTCCTGACGTAATTTCAGCTTTAGCCCTATCTAACTAATGTTGAAATCAGAAATTAATTGCTGAAGAGCTGAAACTGCCTCAGTACTTCAAGTCCCTATTAATTTATAGGATTTTAATTATTCATAGTACTCCAGAAACATAACTTTTTCTTGCATTTTAATCAGTTTCTAGCAATACATAAAATATTCATAGTTGTAAGATATTTATATGATAACAGGCATGACCCATGGTACAATGGATACACATGCAACATCAGCATGAGAAATCTAACCTTTTCATTTTACCTTTTAAATTTATAATCACCATCTAATCATCATTCCTACTGGCTGGGGCTCAGTGTTGTAGGAAGTGCAGTTCTTCTGCTTAAAATGAAATTGTACCTTTTCCAGATTAGCTAACTCAGGATGTTTCCAGTTCACCAAGATACTTACACACACATTTAACCTCAGTGGTGCTCAACCTGTGGCCCACAAAGCCATGTCGTCTGGCTCGTAGGGCTCCCCATGGGTCTGGACATTTGGCAGTGAGGGAGTGGTAGCAGCATTAATTGCTCCTACATTTGCAGCAATGCTGGATTCAGCCTACAAACCAACCCTGTGCATCGGATCTGGCCTGTGGACTAGTCCCACATCAATCATCTGGCGCAGAAGGCTGGATAAATTGAGTACCACTGGACTATACAACTCTTTAATCTGTATTTAAATGTTATAGCCCTGATAATTCTCTCTCTGTAAGACATTCACCAGGCTGCTATTTTGTACCCACAAGCTAGGCTAGGGCTTTTAGCCTTCCTTAAAATAAGGCCAAACTCTGTGCCACATTTCTTTGCAATTGGCTCCCTGTTAAAGGTTTATGGAAGCAGGACATTGCAGCTGAGCTGCTCTTGGCCACCAGGATCCAGGCATACCCCTTTCTAGATATGCTAACTGCTTAATCACCTGCCTAAGCTCCTTGCTGTTTTCAGCGAGGTCTGATAATCTCTCCTTAGTGCAAGGTATAAAGCTCAGCCATCTCCCTGGCTCATGCTTTCCCAGAGGGTATGGAAGACCCCCTAATTCAGCAGCATAACAAGGGATGGGTGACTGGAGCAACAGACCTGGGCACCTAATTAAGGGGGTGCAAGGTACTGCCTCTGATGCAACCAGTCCAGGGCTTGCCACTGCTGCTACCCAAGGTGCAGACCTTGATAGTTAGACCTCTACCTTGACAGGTAGGAGAAAGAGTCAGCTGGATGTGGTTCCACGAGAGCAGAAGACAAATTTATAAAGAGATGAATTCACAAGCCTGAAGTGGTCTTGTCTTTTCCACAGAGCTCCTTCCTCAGCAGAGATCCCCTTTAAAGGAGAAACCCACAGATGTACAGCTCAGTCACCATAGTATTGTCAGGTAGAGCGGGAGTGAGAGCAGCAGGGTCCAGAACTGCACTCCACTGGAGGAATGGAGCATATGGTGACTTGCCTTGGTCTCCCACAGACCCCAGCACCCTGTGAGGTTTCTGGGCCTTGACAGGAGGCACACCATGCCCAACCACACAATATGATGGAATTTCTGCAAGGAGCTCTGCATACGGGTGTCTTCCCTCTGAGACCTGTTCCCATTCAGGTGGTGATTTGGCCTATTATTACCATATAGGGATTTTTGAGGTTCCATCATTTATAGTATGCCATATAATTTAAAGCCATTGTTAAAGAAACACGCAACCTAGAACACTTGATTTCCAACTTGCTATTTTGTTGGCAGGTCTCTCTATTCTAATTACACAGGATGATGTGCTGCTAATGGCCATAGGGTGGAAAACTGCCAAAGCAATAGCCCCTATCCACCATTCTCCTTCATGAGTGGTCCTTATCTATATTTGATAGCACTACTGCCTATTTACTGTCATCTTCTTTTGGTGCAGGAGAGAAGGAGACAACTCTACACTCTCAGTCAGCTAACAGACAAGTTCCTTTCTATATGGAGGTAAATCTGCTGTTCAGAAGTTTCCCACATAGATTCTTAATTGTCTGTGAAACTCTCCCTCTCTCTCTCTTTACAGCTTACTATCACTAGGTTTCACCCCCTTGGCCAAATCCACACATAGTGTGGACGTTTAATTCCCCAGGGACAACTAGCAGCAGTGCACCTTGTGCCACTGCTAGTTGTCCCCAAAGAAAGCTCATGCCACGTGTGCTCCAGAGCATGACAAGCTACCCCAGGAGAAGTAGGGGAGGCCAGGGCCAGCACTGAGCTAGCCCCAGCAGCCTTACCTAGGATCCTGGGGGCCTCCTGGGGCAGCAGCAGCAGTGGCGATTCTGCTGCACGGAGCCTGGCTGGCAGCAGGAGCAACGCAACTTCAGCAGGCCTGGCTCTGCTTTTGAGCAGCATGCACTTTACCTGTGTGCACCGCTCCACTTTTTTTCTCTGTGGGTTTTTTGGACCCCTGGATATCCAGAGGTCAAAAACCCTCTGCACTGCAAGCATGGAGAACATGCAGTATGTGGCACCGTAGATGTGTCTGTGGTGCCATATACTGCATGGCTGAGCTCATCTGGAGGCAGCCCTTGTTTTCTGAATTCTGTTAAACTTCTTTAGTGCTTACAAAGCATTTGACTCCAGGTGATATTTAAAAAAAAATCCTATAAACCAGAAATTTAAAGACTTAGCAATGTGCTACTTCATAGGCAACTAGACTAGGGTCTCACATTCTACCTGTGTCTTCTCCTTCAGCTTCTGGGAATGTTTCTTCAGCTCATTTATTTTTTGACTTTTCGCCTCTAGGTCAGCCTCCAGCTTCTTTACTTGCTGCAACAAAACAGCCTCTTGGGCTTCATTGATTTTCCTTTGCTCCATTTCTCTTTGCTGGCACTGCTTCTGTATATCTGCCACTGATTGCTGCATGGCCTTTTTCAAAGTGTCTTTTTCTTTCTCATAAAAAGCTTGTAATTTACTGGTTTTCTCAGCATATTCTTCAATTATCTTTTGATTCTCACTCTTGAGGTTTTCCATTTCATTAAGTACAACCTGCATCTCCACACGGTGTTTTTCATCTAAACTCTCCTTTGTATCCAAGTTCTCTCTCTCAAATGTTTTGCAGTCATTTACTAGGCTCTCAGACTCCTGGTTTAAATGCTGAAGCTTGTTTTCAAAGTCTGTCTTCATATCTAACATCTCCTTGGAAAGGGAACTGATCAACTCAGGCTGTTTTCCCTCTGTTCTCAGCTGTTTCTTGCACATGATAAATTTTGCTGAGGCTTCTTCCTTTAGCATTTGGTGTTGCCCCAGCATATCTTCCAGGGTCTGAATACGCTTTCGTAGCACCTGTTCTTCTCCTATTTTGCTTTTATACTGGAGGACTGTTTCCTTTGTCTCAGCATGGATGTGCTTAATCTCTTCTTCATGTGCTTCTTTAAGAGCCTGTATGCTGGCCTCATGTTCATCATTTTTAGTGTTCAGGGCATATATCACCTGTAGACCAAAAACAGAAGATTATGGTACATTAGATGATGGTAAAAAGAACCAACACTTGTAGATAAATGCATTTCTAATGTGCTTACCAAAATAATTCTTTATTAGCAAAAAAAAATATGCTGATCCCAGACAGAAAGCCCTATGGGTCTGGGGGAAAAGATGATGCTGTCAGTTGGAAAATACATAGTCTATTTTTGATTCTGCCAGAAGCTTCCTCTGTCGGCTTTGGCAAGTCACAAAATTTTCAGGGGTGCCTGCTACTACCTAATTAAAAAAAACTTGAGGTTAGATTTCCAGATGTGCCCAGTGCAGACAACTCCATCTGATGTTAGTAGAAGCTGTGACTGTTCAGTACCTTAGAAATCAGGACCAGCCGCACATCCAACAGTTAAGAAATACCGTATTTATCTGAATACAAGATAACCCAGAATATATGACGCCCCAATAATTAGATTCTATATATGGAAAATGTATACATTGGCTATAATTTTCCAGGTGTAGAATCTAATTATTGGAGGTTTGTCTTGAATTCATCCCCCTCCTACTGCTACAGCAAGGAAAATAGTGGCTGGAAGGAGGTCAGGTGGCCCCCTTGCCCTCTGCCCCTCCCAACTCCTTTCCCCTGCAGCCTTGTTGCCCCTTCCCTCCCTCCCCCTTACTGTCAGACCCTGCTCAGGCTCTGTTCCCTCCGCAAGCACAATGTGGAAGTGAGTGCATGTAACAGTGGGGGAAGGGAAGAGATAAAGAGGAGGGCAGAAACTGCAGAGGGGAACAGGAGACTGCTGTGGGTCTAGCTCTAGCCCCCAACCCTAACTGCTGCAAATTTCAGCACAGGTACTCCATAAATATACTTCTGAACACCACTTCTGTACCTACTTACACATAGTAAAAGCTAGGCATGATATGAATACAGAGCCAAAAGACTTAAGACTTAACATATAATTCATTGGGCTGGGCCCCAAGAGAGTCAACAGCATTTCAAGCCATGGTGACCCCAAAGTCCAGCACTGCTTGGTTTGTGCATGTACTCCAGACACTCACCATAAAGGAGCCATGTGCTAATGAGCCCTTGACTTGCAACTGGAACCAGGGGTTCTTGTTATAAATTCTGGGACCTTCCAAAAATGTATTTCAGATGAGGCGCAGGGCTGCCTGGTCCGTCTCCACCTCACAGACGGCCCAGCCACACTAATCACATGAACAGGCTGAGAGAGGGGGTGACAGAGCCTCTCAGTTACACAGAAGCTTGGTAATGTTTACAAGACATTTAACGCTTATGAAGAACAGAAATAACTGGAAAAGGCAAGAAAAGCACTGTTCAGCTGTGGGGGTGAAGAGGAAGTCAAAATGTATTTGATGTAGTGGTTCACAAGACTGAAAAAGAGTTGGTGCTGAGGGAGACTAAGTACTGTGGGCACTTAAATTTATTCAGATGGGCTATATGTAACTTAGCCTTGTGGTAGGTTCCCATTAGTGTGTTTGCCCAATATGGACCATGTGTTTTATGGGCATACTCAGCATCTGCTATATTCAATCAGCTTCATAGTTGGTTTCCATGACTAAGCACATCCTGCTTCTAGCACCAGTTTAATGATAGCAAATTTATTTAATAGGATGGTTTGCTGATACGCAAAGCTACAACAAAGGGCTTTCTTCCCATGCTGAATGGAGGGCAAACCTCGTCTTATATTTGAGTAAATATGATACATGGACAATTCTAAAATGAAAGGCCTTACATTTTCTGAAAATGTGTTTTCCTTATCTGTAAAATGGGAAGTAACAGTTCTGACCTCCAGGTGCATGGTGATGCTTCACTCAATATTTATAAAGTACTCTAAGATCCTCATGTGGGAATTGCTACATCAATACAAAATATATTTTAAAACGCTCATTAAAATGCTGCAGTAATTTGGGATGAAGAACAGCAATTTTTTTGCTCTGAGCTTGTACATTTCCATAAGAAGTCTGCAGGTCTGGTTTTAATGACTACAAAATATTCAGTATTCTCTCTGAAAGGATACTTAGGCCCAAATCATGTTCCTACTGAAGTTAAGTTTCTTCATTGACTTTGTGGGAACAGAATAAGAACCTTAAAATGTAACTGGCTCCTATAAATGTTTTTTCCTTCTTTTTTCTGTGCCATGCTCTGATGCATATCAAGACTTCTAATAAAAATATCTACCCCTGTAAGTGCCAGGCAGACTGCTTAGCACATTCATAATATCTTGCGATGCTCTGAATCATCCTGTTGTATCTAAAATGTATACAACAAGCAGATTCACCTTAATTACTGGTAAAGGACACATGCAAGGATTGAATTGGAAGATTTTTTTAGGGCCAAACCACTGCTGGTGCCCCTTGCTCCCCCACCCACAGCCCCCCTGAGCCCCAGCCCTGCTGGAGGGTCCCCAGCTGCCAGAGCTATGGGGCCAGGGACCTGGGTCCACAGTCCCCTTTCGCCAGCAGGAGGCAGCAGCTGCTGCAGTGGAGCTGAGCCCAGCTCCCCACCTGCTACTGCCCACTGCACGCTTGGGCAAGGGGGTGGGGCCAGCTCCCCACCATGGCATGCACTTCTGGAGGGGCATGTGGGAACCCGTGCCCCCCAGATCTGTGCGGGGTGGGGTGGGCAATGAGGGCAGCAGCGTGAAGTTGTGCCTCTCAAAACTACTGTGTGCTGGGAGCCTGTCCCCCAGCCCCCAGATGAGCTGCCCATGGCCCTGTCCCACTCCCCGCTGGGGCCCCAGCCCTGTCCAACTCCCTCCCTCCTTGCAGGAGCTCAATTTGCCCCCTCCCGCACTAACCTGTGGGAGCTGCTCTCCAGGCTGCCTGGGGCCATGTGCACGAACAATACATACACATGGCACCTCTGCCTGACCACCCTCCTCCAGCTCCCTCCCAGGCCCCTGCAGGCTGGAACTCTGCCAGCCTGCAGAGGGCTCCTCACAAAACTACAATGTACACCATTGAACACCTTCAAGAGCAAACTGGATGCTTATCTTGCTGGGATCCTATGACACCAGCTGACTTCCTGCCCTTTGGGCAGGGGGCTGGACTCGATGATCTTCTGAGGTCCCTTCCAGCCCTAATGTCTACGAAATCTATGAAATCTATGAAAACTGCAAAATCCTCGGGCTTCTCCAATAAAACGATTCCAAAAACCAAAAGTTGTGAATCTAATGTAAGTGATTTTTACATGTAATAATATACAAATGGTTTTGCTTTTCCCATATTGATTCAAATAAGGGGCTGATTCTATTAACCACCAATTCTATAAAGCAGAATCCACTGTATAAAATCAATACTGAGCTGTGCTAGTACCAACATATGCAAGCGAAAAAGAGATGGTTATTTATCACCCTAAGCCTTCCTGCTAAAAGCCAATGATACACTCTCTGCTCGTAGGCAATATCTATGTTAGTCAGGTAGTGTCTCTGGCTGTAATTCTTTTAATGGATTTTTCTGCTTTCATTCTGTTAATTAGAATTCATTCCTCTCTCCTGCT
>NW_005843305.1:98409-101092 GCF_000455745.1 Alligator sinensis
TTGCTGTCTCCTGTTCACTGCTCAGTTCAGGCACTCATCTGATGTCAGTGGAAGTTGTGACTGTTCACTGGCTAAAATAAATGTATATAGATTAGTGGCGTTGATTAGGGGCACCAAAGATAGCCTATACACTGGTTCCTACCTGTAAAGTCCCATGTTCTGGTCCCCAGTGCTGCTCCTGGGTCTCAGAGTTGACCCCCACACTGCATATGGCATGTGCAGCCCAGCTCCATATGCAGCGCCTGGGACAGCACCTGCTTTAGCTGTTCCAGGACTGCGCTACACGTGGCACCTGAGCTGGCTGGTCCGAGACATGCACTGCATTCAGTGCCTATGCCAGTCAGTCAGGGGTAGGTGCCACATGTGCTGAATCCAGCATGTGGGGGAAGATGGGGGAGGCTCTGTGGGCTCAATCCAGCCTGTGGACTGGCCCTGCGCCATTTCTACAGCCTCCAGGGCCAGATGAATTTGACACTGAGTTTGCATAGATGAACCACTCCTCTGGTCTGGTGTGGCTGTTTCTGCATTCCTTCATGAAATGTTATATCCCATGCATGTTCATACAAACTCACAGCATAAAAAGCAATTTGTATCAAAGCCCAAGTAGAATACCAATTCTCAAACTGACAAGCTTGAGATTTTCTCTGCTTTCATATGTCTTATTAAAGTTACAAAGCTTATACAACTATATAAATATCTGGGAACTATGTAAAAGTTATAAAAAAAATTATGGGCCTTAACTGGGTCCATTCAAATGTATAAACCTAGAATCAAGGTGACAACAAACTATTTGATTACAGTATGATTACAGTCCTTTAAACTGAAGTTCTTTCTTAGGCACATTTTAAAATCCACAGACATTAGGGCTCGCACACATGAACAACATCTTCTGATGATTTTCACATACTTTGTTAGAATCATTGAATCTGTCTGTGCTATTCACAACTCTATAACACACACACACACACACACACACACACACACACACTGGTTATGACCTATCAGATTTCAAATAGCCATTAGAAAGTAAACACACAAAGAGAACCTGCACAAAGCTCACTACTTGCTAACATTAAATATAGATGCCTTAATAAAAATAAACATACTGCAGTATCTGGGTACATTTCTGGATAAATATATGACAACAGACAGTGATAGCATCGTATTCCAGGAGCCAGGCAAAAACAGGCTAACAGTCTTCTCATCATCATCCCTCTTTAGATATTCACATGGTTTATCCTTATATTACATACCCCTGGTCAATTCTCATGTTATTTTAACTTGTTTTCCAATGAAGAAAAATACTTATAAGGATTGAGCAGCTTCTCGCTCATCTAAAAGTACTATCATAAATCAGTCGTATAGATGTTTTTAATTCTTCAATAGATAGCTGGAAGAATTATGTGGACATGGATTAATTCTGTCCATGTGCTTTGGGAACATCCAGTAACTCTGCAGTTAAGTGGGTCAGATGCTGGCAACCAGATCCCTTGGTTTAATTCAGTCACTGAAGCATATGCAGTATTGGGTCATCACCAGGCTTCTGTGATTCAAGACTTTCACTCTATCTATGTCGAGTCTTCATGCTGAATTCTATTGTCACCTTGCTTGACTCCTATTCAGCTGTAATCAAGCTCAAAATGGAGTCTGGGCTTATTCCAAACCCCACCCTCATTACTGTAAATTGGGCCTTGGAAGACAAATTTCCTTGCAAGTTAGAGCAGGTTTAAATAAATGCACTAATGGAACAGAAAATAATTGTATTGGTTGCCTAAAAAGGCTGGGATACACCAGCATATATGATCAGCTTGTCTAACCTATTCAGAAATTATTGCCCTACTAACTTAGTGGTGGCAGAACTACAATGGCAGTATATGTTCAATTTAAATGCCAGGTTCATGAACCTACATTTTTAAGAATGAGCAGTTATTTGAGGTGCCTATCTTTTGTGCACTTGCCTTGAGGTGATTTAAGGGACTTGATTTTCATAATATAGCTGCTTGTTACCCATTATGTATCTCAAGTTGGACAACAAAAATGCCTAATCCTTTGAAAAAAAAACTAAGGCTACTAATCTTAAAAAGTTAACCTCTTACTAAATAAAACATCAGTTAATACATTTTCTTTAATGTTAATGCTCAAACACAACTTCTTTAGAGGTTAGAAATTAGAATTAGAGTTAGAAGTCATCAATTTTCTGATTCTAAAAGAAAGAGAGGTAGCAATTGTGCGGGCCGCCTCCCGATCCCATCCATGTCGCCATGTGCGGGCCGGGAGCGATATGCAGACCCGTCTTTGTGCACGCGGGCTGTGGCCAGCAGCCCGGGCACGCGGGGTCAGAGGAGACCGTGCGGCGGCAAGGCACGCACGGGCTAGAATTAGTCACAGAGGCGTAGTGGTTGATTCAAAGATTGTTTACTTACACCAAAGATGGTCGCGGTGCAGGCAGGAAAACTTGCTTGAGTTACGGTTGCAGATAGAAAAGATAAGAGGCGGACTAGAGTTCCTTCCCGTGAACACTCTTCTAGCCCATCCGGTTGGAGGCTCTAAACCGCGAGCCCGTCGCACCAACCGAAGAAAGTACTCGTACAAAAGAGCTCTGAATAAACTCACACGAAGTTTGCTAGGCTCCGTGGGTCCTTGTGCGCGCAGGGAAGAGGGATACGTCGAGGATTGCGCTCGG
>NW_005843305.1:101212-107079 GCF_000455745.1 Alligator sinensis
CAAATTTGAATACGAATGGCGGGAACTCTTTGCAACAAGCATTTCTGTGCTGCAACAAAGAAATGCACCCTACAAAGAAAGCTACTGGTGGCGGGAATTCTTTTGCACCGGGGTTCTCTTTTGCAGCAGAAAACTCCACCGTGCAAAGAAGCTGCAATTTAGCGGGAATAATTTAGCAGTGCCGAAGCGCACACAAACAAAATCACACCCTTGGGTTGTGACAGCAATGAATATACAACCCCAAAACCAAACCCACTTAGACTAAACAAAAAACAGGACAAAAATCACTTCTGCCTTGCCACAGAACAATGTTCCGAAGTCATGATCTCTTGAAGGTGTAACTCAGAGATGTAAAACTCATCTGGCCTTGAGTCATGGGCTAGATGAACAGTGCAGGTCTGGCCTCATGGGCAGGGCTGGTGCCCCCACCTCCCATGCCAGATCGAGCTCTTGCTCTGGCCGGTTTAGGACTGCAATGCACATGCTGCATGTGGTGGCTGCCTTGACCAGCTGGAGTAGATGCTGCATGTGGCTGGCATCCTAGACTGGCCAGAAAAAGTGTTGCACAAGGCACAGTCCTGGACTGGCCAGAGCAGATGCTGCATGCATGGGATCCAGCAAGGGGAGGTCTCAGACTGGCCCTGCACAAGGCCATCACTGGGGGCCAAGTGAAGTGGCTTCACAGGCTGTATCCAGCCTATGGGTCATATATCTGGCGCCCCTGGTGTAGCTTCTGTGAGTATTGTGAGCATGGGTGGTTCTAAGATTTTAAAAAGAGGGATGTGGGAGCTACAACTGGTGCTGGAGGGGTGGCTGCACCTCCCTCTCCCAGCTTCCCCCACCTCCAGGTGTGGGCAAACTATGCCATGGGAGCAGCAGCTGGTGACTTTTTTTAAGTAACAAACTCCCCCAACCCTCTGGCTCTCAACACCCCTCCTTTCCTGTCTGTGTTTGGTGGCACCTCCTCTCCCCTTCCATTCTCCCCTCACCCTCTCTACGCACTCCATTCTGCACAGGAAGTGGGTAAACTATCTGCTGCTGCTGTCCTGGATGCTCTTACCCTGCTCCACCTGGGACTGTGAGGAGCAGCTGCCTGGGAGTCAGACTTAGCTTAAAACAGAGCCAGCACCAGAAGGGCTCCCCAGCCCTGCAGCTGCTCTCAGGCTGGTAGGGAACAGCCAGCGGGTATACTGGACAGAAAGGGGGAACCTGTACACTGCTGCCATTATCCCCAGCTGAGCCTAGCTCCTTTTATGGCTCTTCACATTGGAGACAACACAGAAGCATTATCACTGAACTATAGGCAGCCAGCTAAGTTTGTGAAGGAAAGGTTTTGTCAGCTAACCTGGTGTTAACTTCTGTGTTGTAGTTTGTTTGTTTTTTCCATTATAACTTCAGTTTTTGAGTGGCTTTTCAAAAACTCTTAATAGCTGCTCAGCTCGGCAGTGAAGAGATTGAACTATCTTAACTTGAAGAGATAGCTACGTATGTGACGGGCTAGCTGGCAGTGACTTAGCCCAGGGGTTTTGAAAGGGCAAAAGATGATTGGAGGACTTGGGATTCCCTTTCCTCACCAATCTGGTAATGATTTGGCCCAGGGGTTTTGAAGGGGTAAAAAATGATTAGAGGACTTGGGATTTGCTTTCCTCACCAATCAGGCCCCAGAGACTCGCCCTCCATGTCCCCTGATTGGCCCTGAGGGTCACCTGGAAGAGGATAAAAGGGGCAGCGTGGCTGACTCAGGAAAGAGACCAGCAAGGGACCACAAGGAGGGAGCTTCAAGGAGCTGGCAAGAGCTGGGCCAGCAGGGCAGGAGCAGTTGCCCCAGAAGAGCCTGAAGGAGTGGGGCCTGCAGGCAGCACTGGGGTCCTCAGCAGCGCAGCATGCAGCCTCCCCACTGGCCTCCAGGACCCCCTCCGAGAGGCTGTGGCCGGTAGGAGAGGCTCCCCAGCTCCAGCAAGATCTGAGCAGCGACCTGAGTGGTTCCCAGATCTGCTTCTAGCTCCTCCAATCAGAGGCCAGGCAGCTCAATGTGAGGCCAGGGCTCCAGGAAGGTCAAGACCCCTAGCAACATGGACTAATGCTAGAATTGGTGGCTGTGTGGCAGAGTTTCTGCTTACCATGTGGGAGATCTGAGTTCAAGTCCCAGCTTTGGTGACTTGGGGTGAGTGAGCTAACAACAAAGAAATCTTCTTGCAGCAGAAAGGGGCCATTGTGTTTTCCCCTTTCTCCCCCTCTAGGTACCTAGACCCTATATTCCTTGTCATTTGACATTTTGTATTTTGTGCCTTTTATACTTCCAGTAATACCAACCAGTATTGTTTGTTCTGCTGTTTGTGTTTTACATTTTGGTTAACCCTGTCTTGTGTCAACTGCATGAATATGTCTATGATTGTAAGTGTCTAACCTTTGTTGAATCCTGCCCCTTCGGGGCGTTGTAGTGTCCCCTCTACCCCCCTGGTTTATACTGGTTATGTTCCTAGTATTGTTCTCTCATTAAAAGGTATATGGTTAAGTCCCCATTGGTGGTCTGGCTCTGCTCTATAGGGGGACGAGAGTCCCTACACCTCCCACAGCGCTTGTGCACCTGCTTTGATCCCTTCAATTGGAGAGGGGGTATTTCTTGGAGTACCGCCTGGGTTACACATAGTTCTGTATCAACCAAGCCAAATGACAAAGATATTGCCACTATATTAGTTCTTCAAAGGTGTGGATGCATGAGGAAATTTCCAACCTATTTTCAGCAACTGAGAAGAGTAGTATGGCAAGCTAGTAAGAATTCTAGCAAATGGTACACACCGGAGCATTACCAGTGCACTCAATAAAAATTAATCTTAAGACTCTCACATTATTATTTGACTGCCCTAATCTTAAATGAAATTAATTTGCTATTTGAAAATCTTGCAATGAAAAATAGCAATCAAAACGAAAACAAATTAATTTTACCTCACCATTGGAGATTTAATGAAGTGTCTCATAGTGTAAAAAGGCTGATCTGTATCCAGGGAGAAGTGTCAGCCATTTTATTCCTGTGGGAACCTGCCTGCTAGCACTAAAGATGCTGTTCTAGCACGCTGCTTCATTAACTGAATAAAAAGTATCAGAGTTAGGTGCCAGAAAAGAGATGAGAATCAAAAAAGAACAAAAAATCATAAATAATTGTGACAATAGAGGAAATCAGCATTCATAAATCTATTCATTAACACATGCTGAGCAACAGCCAGGAAAATATACTCATTTAGACCAGACAAATATATTTGCAGAGGTATGCAAACTCTTCTGAGCATGTGGAGGAGACAAGCTTTCAGTGCTAACTAATTTAGTATCATAGTGTGCTTGCAGATGTAAAAAAAACCCCCAAAATCCTGTGCTTTAATTTAAACTCAGTGCTTTCCCATGCCTTGCCCCATGCACACCCAGAAAAGACAGTGAGCTACTTCAACTTGGCTCGCTCGATGTCTATAAAAATCAGGCCCTTTTGGTGCTTTTATCTAATAGCTGATTAAATCAGCTTTAACTAAAAGCGCCAAAAAGCCCCACTAAAGAATCCAACCTATACAGATGCTGCAGAGCTGGGTTGAAGTAAAGCACTGCTGCTTCTGTGGGGTGGGAGAGAGAGAGAGAGTGTGTGTGTGTGTGTGTGTGCGCGTGCGCGCGCCTTAATGACTGCAAGCAGCCATAGTATCCTAGAGTGTTATAGAGAAGTAGGGCTGGAAGGGACCTCCAGAGATCATCTAGTCAGGATTATCCCTATCCAAACCATCCCATACAACCATATTCTAAATGCTACATAGGACTACCCACAACCTTGACACAACATAAATCTAACCCCCTCCCCTGCCACAGATAAAGCAGGGGAAGAATGCCAACTAATGTCTGGCTTCTATAAAATATTATCAATCTACACTGAAGAAATCTTGGTATAGGGCCATGCCCTCCACTACAGAGGAAGGCAAGCACCCCCCACAGTCTGTACAAATCTGATCATGGGGTAAAATTCCTTCCTAACCTCAAATATGGCGATTGGTCTGACCATAAGCAGAGGGGCAAGACCCTCAAGCCAGGAACCTCTGGCTTTGTGCTCCTATCTTCTCACTTAGGACAGGTGATGGTATCTTCACTATTTCCACCAACAAAGATAGCATCTCGCATCTCCACTGACAGCAGCTCAGTTTGTCTCTATGTATTCTGCACTGTGTACTGTCCAAACAAATTACAGTAGAACATGGTATTTCAGCTTTAAAGGAGCTACTTTCCAGAAATAATATGAGTTATAAAAGTTCCCTTAGTGAAAGGGCAGACTCAGTCTCCCTCAACCTACTTTCCAATAATAATTAAACAAACATACAATTCACTGATGAATTCTCTAGTATCTATGCAGGTACTTCAGTTACCCTCATACTGGAGGAAAAAAAAAAGATTTATGATCAAGGCATAAACTAGAGAGCCAGAAACCTCGGCCTAATTAGCCACTGTGTTATTCCAATTTTACTTTAGTTGCTCAATGAAGTTACGCTGGTAGAGGTGCCAAGTACGTGGGGGCCTGAAGGCCCTGCCCCCACTTGGGAAGAGAGCTGTCACCTGAAATGTGTAAAACTTTCCATGTGTCCATCATTTTACCCTCCCTCCCCACCACTCCCTGGAAAAAATAAAAGCTAGCACCTATGTATACAGGTATAAACTTTGAGTAGTAATGTGAATCACGCTCCTGAATTCTGTCCAGGATAACTTCTATAATTTCCTTGTGTAGCTTTAGGTAAGATGCTTAGCATTGCTTTGCTTTAGTTTTCTGATATGTGGAGTAGGGATAATATTTCTTCTATATTCAACTTATATAAAGGGTTTTGAGATCAAGTGTTATTCTTCACTTGCTTTTATAAAAATATTGGATTTTACTGCTGTGCATTGTTAAACCTTCTTGGCATTTCACCCTAGCAGTGACATCTTGCATTTCAATGGGGGAACGGGATGTCAGAATGCTACTTCATTGACTTGTTCTTTGCCACTGAGTTTGCAAAATTTTAAAGCATTTTGCAGTAGGTGCAATATGGCCCTGGCCCAAGCCTTCCTGACATCTTACTGGAGTGATTGGTTGAGGTATAGGATGGTGCAACCACCACCAATCTCCAGTGTTCTTCTCATTCCTGCCATGCCTTGATGTTCTCTTCAGTATTGGGAACTGGATGTGTGGGCTGGTGAATGTCTGGGCCGGTCCTTTTGGAGGATTCTCTTTGTGGAGCTCCACCTCTCCTTATGCCCAGCCCTTACCACTTCCTGAATGATAATCATCTGGGCCTGGATCTTGTGTTAGCCAAATATGCTGCTGGTAGTTAACTGCTGACTTTCCTAATAATGGTTTCTATGAGTTTAAATCAATTCATTCAGGTTCTAGGAGGCCATCCTCAAATAAGTTCATTGAAGGTACATTTCATAGATTTCATAGACATTAGGACTGGAAGGGACCTCGGAAGATCATCGAGTCCAGCCCCCTGCCCAAAGGGCAGGAATTCAGCTGGGGTCACAGGATCCCAGCAAGATAAGCATCCAGTTTCATCTTGAAGGTGTTCAATGTAGGCGCTTGAACCACCTCCGGTGGCAGGCTATTCCAGACCTTGGGGGCTCAGACAGTAAAGAAATTCTTCATTATGTCCAGCCTGAAACGGTCTTATAGTAGTTTATGACCATTCGACCTAGTCGTCATCCCTTGGGGCGCTCTGGTGAACAAACGTTCCCCCAGATACTGGTGGTCACCCCTGATAAACTTATAGGTGGCCACCAGATCACCCCGAGCCTGTGCTTTTCCAGGCTAAAGAGCCCCAGGGCTCTCAGCCTGTCATCGTAGGGTCTGCTTCCCTGACCTCTGATCA
>NW_005843305.1:108076-111536 GCF_000455745.1 Alligator sinensis
GCGTCCCATGGGACTGATGAAAGACCGACGCAAAGTACCTATTTAATAGGTTGGCTTTTTCCTGGGCGTCAGTTGTCAGTTGTCCCATCTGGTTTAGCAGGGGTCCAATGTTGCCCCTGCTTTTCCTCCGGCTCCCCACATATCTGAAAAAGGACTTTTTATTGTCCTTGATGCTCAAAGCTAGTTGGAGTTCAGTTGCAGCCTTGGCTTTCCTGGTATGCTCCCTACAGGACCAGACCAATGCAGAATAATCCTCCTTGGAGGTGACTCCCATCCTCCATCAATCAATTTTAATAAGTCCATTTTAAAATCCATAATACAGCCAACCTAAATCAATTCATCTCCAGGTTCATGGATCAATCAATCCCAAACAATTCAATGAGGGTACATGAGACCATTAACTTAAATCAACTTGACCCAGGTTCATGGGCCAGTCAATCCAGGCTGGTTCAATAAGGGTCCATAAGACAATAAACTTGAATGAACTCAACCTGGGGTCATGAGTCAAATTACTTAACTCCCTCGCAAGATTAACCCCCCTGCCCTAATGTCCGTTCCACCCCGGCTTAGCTTCTGATGGTCTTGGTCAACAGGCTTTACAAGGAGGAAGCACTCACTCCTGCCACCTTCCCCAGCAGAGTGAAAGAGGAGCACTATGAAAGAGGCTGGGCTATGATGCTTGCAAGCTCCTTGAGTACCCTGGGGTGAAGATTGTCAGGGCCGGCTGACTTGAAGGTATCCAGCTTCTCAAGATGTTCCTTCACGAAGTCAGCATCAATGGAGGGCAGGGGATCACCCTCACCCGGACTTCCCTGTCCCGTAGCGGGCATGGGCGTCCCAGAGGAGCACAATAAAAAAGAAGAAAAAAACCAATCAAAGGAGGGAGTGACCCTGAGACCACAGACCACAAGGTGGCAACTCTTTTGTGCTTCCTCTTTTCTTTTGGTTACTTGCATCCATCTTCACTGCTTTAGTCTGCATGCAGCTAGACTCGAGCAGTTCCCTGGTGCGGGGCTCTCTCAGTGGTCCTCTGACCACTCTGGCCAGTAGGCCCACTTTCTTCACCCGCGGATAGCTGCAGGACGTGACCAGCTGAGAAGGCTTCCAGCATTCTTTCTCTCCACTCACAATGGTCCTCCCCTGGCTGCCTCTCTCTGGGGTCAGAAATACCCATTTTTGTGCTCCCTCTGCCAATCTGGAGGTAGCATGCTCCCTGCTCCACATGGGCTTTTCACTGCACCTGCAGTAAGTGTCCCTCATTTGAGATTCCTGGGGCTTTCTCTTCACCCCACTCTTTTCCCCTCACAGACATAAACTACTATGTGCTGTATGCTTTAGGACCAAGACCAGTTATGTACTTTTGTGCTTGTAGGATTTGTGCCTCTGAAATATTGCCAGGTGCAAGGCAGGCAGTCAAAAATCCAAAATCTTGAGCCTGGCTTAACATTGTGAGATTCTTTTTTCAGTTGTAGGTCTTTTTATTGGCCTTCTATTTTTTGATCATTTTGGGTGCCCTTTGGTCACAATTCAACTTTTCTCAGTAACTACAAGAGCTATAAATCTGTTTTTTCTTTTATTTTTAATGAAACCTAAGAATCTTCTGAGATTTTTTGAGTCCAACAGTTGGGAGAGTTGGCAAGAGGTGGCAGGCTGACCCATGGAGCTTTCAGGGTAAAAGGTGCTATATAATTGTGACTCATTATCAGGGCATTCACAAAAGAGATTCTACACAGCACAATGCCACTTGTAAAGAAGAAATGGTTCACTTAACTACCAATAATAGATAGAACTGGGCAATGATAATCTGTTAATATGACCTTAAATTAACACTGATCATAATGTTATTGATTTCCAATAACCATAATGTAATAAAACATTTACATCAAGCCTTTCTCTGCCAGCCAGCACATGATTTTTTTTTCACAAAATTTTGCTATCAAATTATGCATCTGGAACATTTCACGTGCCCTGTTATGCACTGTGTAATGCTATCAAACATCCATATGAGGGGTGGATTAGCAGATTCTAAATATAGCATGTTGCAAATGGTTAGTATGTAATTTGCCTTTGGTGTGTTTTTTCCCTCGACTTACTTGTTCCTGTTAACATTTCTTTTGGGAGGAATTGCTATTTTTTTGGCAGGGGGTGATAAGTAATGGATTTACTCTTTTAACTGAAATTGTATAAATGATAAATTGGTTCATCTTTGTTTCCCCCAGAACAGACAGGCACATTTATTATCTATCTTGACTCTTCTTGCTTATCTGAGTTGATCTGCTCTGTTACTCACTCCTGGGATTAATACAGGCAAAACCTGAGTATTTTATACATCTCACACTCAATCATTCTGCTAATCACATTAGAGACTATGAATAAGAGTGAGGACAGCTAGATGTCTCCTTAGCGACATATATATCGTCACTAAATATGTCCTTCATTGCAAATAGATGCTTACGCAGTTTAAGAATTAGAAGTAAGAAAGTACTGCAGTAGTGGTATTTTAAGTTTCCAGGACTGGAAGGGAACCAGGCACCAGTACGGTATCTGAACAATGCTGGGAAAGCAAAAATTATTTTGTAGAATCAGAAGATCTAATCCTGGACACAAGTCTTCTCTGCTGCGAAGGCCCTCAACTCAAACATTCATAAGCTCTTGCCTCCTTTCCAGAAGTAGAGTCACAAATCCCATCCACTGCTCTTTTGGTAATATACATTGTCCTCCCATCATCTCAAAGAGAGGATCTTTCCCAGCAGACTGACAGTCAGTTGGAAAATCTAAAAGGATTCTCAACAGGGGGTTGGACTCAATGATGGGGGTTGGACTCGATGATCTTCCAAGGACTCTTCCAGCCCTAATGTCTATGAAATAATGTCTATTTGAAGAGGAAGACTCCTCGCTGGTACTTGTGAAATACAACTATCAGTATGGAAGCTCAGATGAGGGTGGGTATAAATCAAATATAAAAATCACAGTTGACACATAAGTGGGAGTGACCTATAGTCAGAACACTATGGTATTAATACTTGGAGCACAAGATACTGAATGGCACCCTCCCATGAAGAACAGCACCTTAACCTTGTGAAGCACCTTCAGAGCCAGCTACTGTGGTTTTCTGGATTACCATGTTGAGGCATCTACTCTCCCTATAAGCCTCATAGGAAGCCATGGGCTCAGATTTCTGCTCTAGTGTTAGACATTTAACTATATAGACATAACCTTTATTGGATATAGCATACAGAAATTACAGATTCATCTACTGTAGTGCAGGATTGTTATATACGTCATTGTAGAGGATCTTTTCACTATAACAACTTTCCAAGATTTTTCTTCCTCATCTAAATGCACATTTTTGATGTTTTCTCCACATGCTAGCTTGCATTATTCTAAGCTGAAATCAAATTTGTTGCTTTCTGCCCATATATTCCTTGCTATATTTCATATCCTGTATTTTTCTTTCCCT
>NW_005843305.1:111567-118521 GCF_000455745.1 Alligator sinensis
TATTTGTGATTCCTTTTGCCTTAGTATCATCTATGAATGTTATTGTGTTGTTTATTTTCACTTCCAGATCATTAGTTAAGATGTTAAACAAGGCAACATTTAAGCCAGATCCCTGTGGCATCTGCCTCCCCACAACTTAATATATTTTAGACAATTTGTTTACAGTTTCTAAACCAGGTTGCAAATCACCTGTCAGTTCCCTTATCCAAACCAATCTGCAATAATTTCAGAAAAAACCCCAAATCAATTATTATGAAATTGAAAGGAAGACAGTTGGTCTAATCTTTAAATAAAATATATTTCCTCTTCTAAACTCTAAGAGTAACTGCTCTGGTTGAACCTGTGTGTGTTTACCAGACTGAACTGTAGTCAAAATACAGTTATTGAGAGTCAGATTCTTTTGCTGTCAAATTCAGTTCTTTAATGTATACTCCTACAGAAATTGTAATCACTTAGTATTAAAACATAAAAGGACCACACCTTTCATTGTGAAAGCACTGAATTTACTGTATATAGCACATCACATTCCTTCACAATATTATCTTCCTTTAAACAAACTATAATTATACCAAATATACGGAGGTTACCTGCACGGTGTGGCCTGTACTGCATCACTGCAGGATTCTTACAGAACTGAACAAATACAGCATGTGCATTAATTCAGTTCTTATTGCAGCTAAGAGATTCTTTCCTTTAACCACACATTATTTTAGTGGATGTACCACTGAGTTTTAATTCTCATTAATTATTCTACAGGAAGAAAGGATGGACTTTTGCAGAGGACTGAGTCAGATGATGTTGGCTGGACTTCCAGTTCTATGAAACTGGGCAAGTCCCTTAATTTCCCTGTTCTTCAGCTCCTATGCTTTGCTGTGAGACTAAAGCCTATTCAAGTACTCAGTACACAGTTTTTGTATAACTGTTTCAGGCAAGGCTAAAAATGTTTTTAACCAAAACGATTATATCAGCATAAACCTAATGTGATGCAGTTATACCCAGAGAGCTCATCTTTCTTCTTATAGGTGAGTAAATCATAAGTAGACCCTGGATTTTTCACGCAAGGATCATTCACAATCTGCTTAATTCACAGAGAAATAGACAAATTAATAACAATCTACTCAGCTGTTTGCTGTGGCTTTTACTTCAAAGGATGTCCCTTCTTGAATCAGCTGGAGCATACCCAAGGTTCCACCCAGCTGTTTGCTGCGGCTCTATATACCCCCAGCTACTTAGCAAATTCTCATCTTCACAGGGGATAGGAACCAAACCCTGTGAGAAATCTGGGTCCTACACTACCATTATAAGCACTTTTCCAGAGGTGTATCTGCAGCCATACTGGTAGGCTATATCCTTTTAACTATACCACTATAGTTAAAGTATTACAGCTTTTTCTGTTTAGACATGTTCCAAGTTTATTAACATTTGTAAGGTGCTTTGATGAAATGTGGCAGAGTTGCTAAGTTAGCACTAAAGCACAGGGAGTTGTTTTAGAAGAAAATATGAATAATTCATATCTCAAGTAAAGCATAATATATTTATTGTATAAATTATAGGTTTGTTTGGCAATTTCATGACTCTTTAGGGTTCATTATAGAAAGGTAAAAGCTTATCAAAACACTGAATTAATGTGGCATGTCCTCATATATTAGTACAGTTCACTCTGGTCTCTTTTAACATGCCCTCTCCAATACTTCACCCTTTTCTCACAGCAAAACAAGATGTTAGGAACTACAAGACCCAGGGCACTTTTACACATGCTCTGGGGCTGGGAAGGGTGGCACTTTAATTAGAGCAGCTCCAAGAGCCGCTCTAATTAAAGCACCCCAATGTCTTATGTATCAGTGTCCCTGGGCTTCAAAATGGCAGGGGAGCTTGAACTAAAGTTCATTTGACAAGCTTTAGTTCAAGCACCCTTGCTGCCATTTTGAAGCATGGGGATGCTGATACACAAGATGAGGAGGCTGGTTGGAACACAGTAATTACCACGCTCCAGGAGACTCAATTAATCGAGTCCGCTCGGACGCACTGTAATTGCAGCATGTTGGAGCAGCCTCCATACTCATGTCCAAGCACCCCTAACTTTCAGGTGCTGGGTCCTGGAAGATGAATTCAAAACCCAGGTAGACATGTAGGGTATCAGTAAAATGCATGGGGAAATGCCTCAGAAGGGCAGTTTAGGAAACCCGTGTGCTTACCAGGGAGCTGGCTAGGGCTAGCCACTAGGAAATAGAGGTATGTGTCTAAATACCCACTCTTCCTTGGAACAGAGAGACCTGAGATAGGCTGCAGACAGGCACCTCCATCCTCTTGGGATCCAGACTGACTGATGGTCAGCATTAACTACTCTTTCAAAGAATGGCAGAGTTCACTGTTCAATGAAAGCAATGGTGGTGAAGATGCCCCCTTTAATATAACAACAAATGGTTACCACACTTGCCCAGGAAGCAGTAAACCTGGGTGCTAAGCCTTCTTCCACCTGAGGGACACAACCCCATATTTTCCACCATCAAGGAGAGCGCTCAGACTATCAAGTTGTAGAATAGGTTAGCTGAAGGCACTCTCCACTCTTACTATTAAAGCTGTGGCACTGTGCAGTACAGTATACAAGAATCCTGGGGCCAGAGATAGCTAAAGACGGAGCATGTCTCTACAGTCTTATGGTCAGGGCACTCATTTGAGAAGAGGAAGTTGTGGGTTCCTGCAATGGCTCCTAGCACCATTTATGTATTCTATATTTAATTGTCATAGGATATAAGAAGTTAGATTAGATACTAGTGGATGGGCCTGAGGACCTGATGAGGTCCATTCCAGCCCTACTTCCCTGTAACCAAACTTCTCAGAGCAGTACATCAAAATAATATCATACAGCTCTTTCTATCACTGTTGGAGAATGGGCAACTTAATCTCCACATGGAACATTCATCTGTATTAACTACAATGACTTTAACACCAGACTTGTACAGGAGCATCAGAAAGCAAAAGAGTGGATACACACAGGGGCCACACTCAAGAAAAACTTCCCTATCATGTATATAAATTACTCAAAACAGCTTCATGAGAAGGAACTGAACTTATCAGATAACATCATAAGATTTATGGGCCTATTGGAGAGTTTAAGTACTTCTGCAGGAATTACCCTAAAATCAATAGATTATATGACATGATTAGAAAGCACTTTAAAAGGGTCCCAGGAGAGCAGCTGGCAGATGATTTAGTTTGAGCTCTGCAAGTCCATTAAGAATAACGAAAGGCTGTTGGCTGTAGCCCTCAAATTTTTATTTTGATTCCACTTACTATGGACAGCACATTCACATACAGCCTAGCTGATTCAATCTGATTCCTACAGAGCTATCTCCTATTAACATAATAGAAAGGGAGAGACAAGGGAAAGGATGAGGTCTATAAATCAAACTCCAGTCAGTCCTTCAACTTTCTTACTTTAAGCAGATCCCAGTATCCACCAGGATGCTCACTGAGGTCAACCATCCCATGTAGAGTCAACTGTAGGATTGGTGTCTATGACTGCAGTTGTACAAAGGGAATGAAAAAGAGGATGTTGCTAACTAACCTTGAAGCCTGGATCCTTTTTCCTAATTATGAATCAAATTTAATTATGAATTAAATTATGAATTTAATGATCAGTTAACGTTTGCTTAAAGAGATAAATGTTGAGCTGAAAGGCCTTGATACATTTCACTGAGATAAGATTTCATATAAGTGATTAATTTCCCAGGCAGGCCAAAAGAAATGTGATATGCAACCTCCTCTAACAGTTATGGGAGTTGTTAACCTTATTCACCATATACTAGATTTCTTAGTATGTCTATAAGTTATCTATTTAGAGCCAAGCAAATACTGACTTAGTGAGAACATATTAGAGGATTTAAAACTTCTGTTTTGAAATATTTAAAAAAATAACTAAGTTTTTGGCTACCTTACCATTCATGGGTGTCACTATGACTTTGCAGCAGTGGCAAGGACAGAACTTCGACATGTGTATTGCCTCTCAAGTGCTTTGCATAATCATGTTGTCCTCTCCCACATTCTTCCTGTCCTTCCTCCCCATCTGTCCTGTCATCATCTTCTGTTGTTCTCATCTTAATTTAGCCTACAGATCTTTGAAGGCAATATCTGTATCTATACTATAAAACATAAGAGACATTTATGTTTTGTACAGTATAAATAACACCTTCTGTTCTTCTCCTCAAATAAAAAAGCTCCCTGTCACATGAAGTAAAGGAGAGTCATCATTTGGTACTAGCAATATAGGGGCTAAAATCATGTCTGTACCACCTCCCTGCTGAGACCAGGTCTATCCCCGAGAAAAAAATCCATGCTCCTGCTCTCACTCACTATGTCGAAGCCTGGCAAATGGGCCATGTACATGGCTTAGAGCAGGGTCAAATTCATTTGCTGCCCCTCCCCAGCCCCAAAATCTGGACCTCATGGGCTAGATCTGGATGCAGCTCTGGCAGTGGGGTGAGTATTGGTATTGTGTTGGCTCAGGGTGTTGTGGGAGTTAACACAGCCATAGCTTATCCTACTGCCACTGAAACAAGTCCCCAGTAGGGCTCCATACCCTGGCATTCAGTGGCAGACCCTCCACCCCCACTTGCCTCACTGCTAAAATTCCCAGTCCCTTTAAGAGCCCCACTAGCTGGATGCCATAGCTCCACGGACCAGATTACTATACATTTGACACTCCTATCTTAGATGGACCCTGAGTGGGGTAGTAGCACCTGGTGGGCTGAGGGGCCGAAGCTGAGTTGTGAGGTAGGCAAGGCATGGATGTGTCTATGGGGTAGCCTGGAGGCCATGATTAGTGCCAGGAAACTGAAGCCAGGCTGAGACTCTGGTACACAGTGGTAAGGGGGAAGCATACTCTCAAAAAACCATGCAGGGGGCCAAGAAGCCCTGAGGATGGTGTTGGGGAAGAAAGTACCTAAAGAGGATACTCCAGCTTCTAAAGGCAGCCTCCCAAACTTACCATTATACAACACCAAAATCATGACAGATGGGACATCAGGTGGTAATACAGAGCCTGGAGAGCTTAACGGGAGTCTTACGGCAAGGAACATCAAGACTCCGGGGTTGGAGCCCCAAGGTTGCTACATATGTACACAAGTCAGTTCCTTGCAATATATTTCAAGTACAGAGTGGTCATACTGTTTTATAAGAGTCCATTCTGCTTATTGGGACAGCAGAACTATTTAGCTTTGCCTTGCTCTACATGGGAGTGGTTATGGACTTACAAAACCTAGAAATATTAAAACATATCAGATAACATTTAGATGTTACTGATCTAAATATTGATACAAGAGGGCTGATACAAATGGACTTATGTAGTTCTTAGCCATTTTTTAATTTTAAGTCTGCTGTTTTCTTCCTTACGCTCAGTGAACTCCCACTAATGAAATCAGATAGAATCCAACCAGAAGCAGCAATATCCTAATTCAGAAAAACATTCTAATTCTGTCTAGGTCTTAAGCATGCTTGTAGTGAAAGAAGTTGTAATTTAAAGATGTTTCCTAACTAAGGAGACTGAAGTTGGTAATCAGGAGATAGTCCATCAGAGTTAAGTGGTTAGTTAGAGAGAGAAAGGATGCCTACAGATATTTAGGCAACTTGTTGGGGAGGTGCTCTAATTCATGGTGTTTATACAAAATGCCATGAGTTAGAGCACCACTGAACCCAAGAGGCATTTACCTGTGGGGGTAGAGGGGAGCTTGAGTCTGCCTACACTGGTCCTGGACAGCAGGCGGGGGTGCTCCAGCAGCCTCCCAGGAGGCTACTGAACCGCCCCTCTCCCCAACCCCACCCCAGCTCCGGCTGTGGTCAAGCGGAGGAAGCGGCTGCGTGCTGCCCTATCAAGAGGGTTGGGTGGAGGGTGGGGGAAAGGAGTCCCCTGGATGGATGTAGTATCAGACTTAACCGATTTAGGTTAAATTGGCTTATTGAACTTCTCTCCCAGATGCCTGCCAGATTCAAGTTAACACACAGTCCCCCAGCATCCCGGATGCTTTGCACTTCCCCTCCCCACCCCACCACAAACCCCTTGAAGGGTGGGCAGGCTAGCCTTGGCCCAAGCTGTCTGCTTCAGCAGAGCAGAGAGAAATGCTCTAGCACCCCCCACCCCCAGCTTCTGGCCTGAGTCACTGCAGGCGTGTGGCTGCATTTCCAGAATCAAAAGTGAATGTTTGTGTATTTGTTTATCAGTTCAGTCTATGCAACCTGCAAAAATTGAATCAATTCAGCTTCAGACCTTTTGATTGTGTGTACTTAGCCTACAGGACTGCAAAGGCCTGCCTACTACTCCACAATAGAACTTGTTTAGTTCTTTTCATTCACATATGCCTGCGTTTACTGAACCTAGTTATCGCTACCTGGTGTCAGAGATGGCAAATGAGAAAATGTGAAAGAACTTGAATTCCAGACTGAAAAAGAAGCTGGAAGCAGAAAGCACACTAAGCACTGCAGCCCTACAGAAGGACAAGGGCTACTGTAAGTGATCTTCCTGCACATTTATAGTTTCACTTAAAGGACAGTTAGTTGTGGAAGTTTAGCATCCTGTAATTGTCCTTCTGATGTTGGGCAATATAGCAAAGAACTGGAGGGTATTCAAGCAAAGGTTTGGTACCTAGCAGCCACAGGAGCAAAAGAGAAACATGAAAATCAAATCCTCAGTCATCTTGTATATTGTGGGAGTGTCACAACCCAAAGGGTGTGATTTTTGTTTTTGTGTGCTTCAGCACTGCTAAATTGTTCCCGCTAAATTATAGCTTCCTTGCACGGTGGAGTTTTCTGCTGCAAAAGAGAACCCCGGTGCAAGGGAGAATTTCCCGCCAATTTGAAGCTTTCTTTGCAGGGTGCATTTCTTTGTTGCAGCACAGAAATGCTCGTTGCAAAGAGTTCCCGCCATTTGCATGCTAATTCGAGTCCCATTATTGGCCAGTT
>NW_005843305.1:118622-124506 GCF_000455745.1 Alligator sinensis
CGCGCAAGAGAACCGGACCCACGGAGCCTAGCAAACTTCATGTGGATGAGTGAACCGGAGAACCCACGGAGCCTAGCAAACTTCATGTGAGCCCTTACAACCGGCCTCAGAGCTCTTCTACCCGGGTTCGAGTCCTGCAGGTTTATTTTTCCCGTCGCCGAAACCCTTTGCGACGTACCCTCGTATTTTTCATCTTCCCGTCGCCGGAACCCTTTGCGATGTACCCTCGTGCCCTGCAGGTTCGAGTTTTGTTTTCTTTTCTGTCTGTAACCGCAACTCAGGCAAGCTTTCCAGCCTGCACTACTGACATCTCGGTGTAAGTAAACAATCTTTTAAACTACCGCTACGCGTTTGTGCCTAATTCCAGCTCGACGGCCTTCCCTCTCCGACCCGGCGTGCCCGGGCTGCTGGCCACAGCCTGCGTGCAGCGCGGAAAAGGGCTCGGGTCGCTCCTGGCCCGCACAGGGAGGAAGAAGCCCTGGTTGATTATAACACCTTTATCTTTGAAGGCCAAAATATGCACTTAAGTGTAATACTGTCCAAATTTGAGGAGTACTGTATGCTAAAAAAAAATGACCCTTGAAAGACAGAACTTTTGTTATGTATAAGTAGACAACAGATGAAGTATAGACCAGTATGTTACTGAACTAAAGAGACTGAGTAAGAACTGTGGCTGCTTGTAGATGTTAAAAAAGCAAAAAACAAAACAAAAATGAGCTTTACCAGAAGAAGCACAGTTCAACCTGGCTCTGCAGCATCTGTATAGACTGGGCACTTCAGCAGGGCTTTTTGGCACTGTTAGCTAACACGCCAAAAAAGCCCCACTTAAGCGCCTGATTTATACAGATGTTGGGTGAGCTGGGTCCAGTTAAGATGCTCCTCTTATGGGCCTGCCTGGGGCTCGGTGCAGGAACATGCCGGGTTTAAAATAAAGCACCTTTTTTGTTTGTTTGTTTTTTTAACGTCTGCAAGCAGCTTATGTTTTTAGGAATTTGACAGAATCTCTGATTAGAAATAGGATTATTTGTGGCATTGCAGACACTGCATGACAAGAGGCTATTGCATGGGGGAGATTTGTTCCTAGAAAAGACTGTCTAAATGTGCAGGCCAGCACAAACTGTGTAGGTCCAGGCTAAAGAGCTGAATGCATCATTTAATGCAACAGGCATGAAAACATGCGGCCAAAAAAGCCACTTTACAGGGTGGGATTTGCCATTGACATGGAGGATGCTAATGGTGAGACAGCAAATAAGTGTGGAAGGCAACGTGGCTCTAAACACTGTGCTGCATTTGGAAAGCTCTGTTTTAACTGTAACAAGAGAAAGAGTTTTCTAGCTACAGATCCCAAACACAAAAGCTGCAAGTTGAGCATAAAGTGGAGAAGGAGGGGCTTTTTGGGTTTTTTTTTTAAAATAGGTTTGGTTGAATCAGGCAAAATCAGTGAAAGGGACTGAATTTTGGCTGTGGAAGTGCAAGGAGCAATGATTTAATTCAAATCAGACACCAGAGCTCAAATTACTGTTTTACCAGAACATGAATACAGAGAATTAAAATTGAGACCAAAAATGAGGCCAACAAACATCAAAATAACTGGCTATTCAGGAACAAACATACCAGTGCAAGGGAGGTGAACTGGAAACATCTAATATAAAAACAGAGTATACAAACTCATAATCATTACAGTACCACCAATTTTGGGTCTGGCAGCTTGAGAGAAACTGAATCTAATTAAGTGTGTGCTTGCATTACATGCACGCCTCCTGACGATGACCTCCTGGCTGCCACAGACCAAATCTGAACAATCTTTTTAGGAAGAAACCAACTACCCCAGATTACAAGAAACAACCATGTCCTTATGGGAAGAAATGTACTTATAGCCACAAGTGCAAATACAATCATATAGAAAAAGAAAATCAGCCTCAGTGATCTGCAGCTAATGAACATTGTGCTATGTGTAAAAGTGCAGCTGCCAGAAGTGCAAGTCAACTGGATCCCAGTATGAGGACTCAACTTTGTCAAGACTGTGAAGAAGAGCTTCCCATCAAAAAACAAATCAGAAACTGGATCTGAAACTTAGTTAGTGACAAAGTAAACCCTCCTGAAAGACTTGCAGAGACTTATTCAAAGAGCTACAGAAAAAGGGGAATAGGAAAGTGAGTGGTAAAAATTCATTCCCCAGTGATGAGCTGGTAACCTTTCCTCTCATCATGGAAATGTGTGTTAATTGATTATTTTTTAATTGTTATGCTCCCTAACTAAGGAGATTGAGGAAGTTGGGAATCTGGACAGTCCCTCAGTTGAGTGTTTAGAGACCGAAAGACTGCAGAGGCTCACCGACTCTTCCATAATAAAACTTGTCAAGTTCTTCTCTTTCACATATGCCTGTTTATTGAATTTGGTGATCACTACAATGGTCTTGCATTTAAATGCATGCTTAAAAGCTACTGCTCTGTATAGAAATGCAACAAACTGAAAGCCAAGCTTGAAGTTTTATTATGAATTAAAGGTTCTCACACCCTTTCTGTCCAGTCATCATGGCATACAATACTAGGCTCTAAGCTTAGAAAGCACTTAAGCACATGCTTCATTTGAAGCACATGAATAATTTCAATGATTTAATGGAACTCCTCTCTCATGCTTTATGTTAAGTATATGTTTAAATATCCGAGGGTCAAGTCATACAAAATGCTGAATAGCAGTGTACATATACATCGGTCCGTACCCTATTGGCACTGATAAAAGGAAAATTGACATTATCGGCAATCAGCTTTTTTTTGGCTGATGTGGACAATAATGTTGCCAATAAATGCTGCGTGCATGCGCGCAGCCACAGCATGCACACAGCCAGCCCAACAGCTTGGAGAGGAGCATCCGGCTGGTAAGTCAGTTGTGGGGGAAGGGGCAATCAAGGCCCTAGCAGTGTGGAAGTGAGTGGAGCTGGGGCTGGGCTCAGGACGGAGCCATGAGCAGCTTGTCCAGGGGGCCCAGGGAGAGGGGAGGTAGCAATTTTACTCGTGACTAGAGCAAATTACTGTGCAGTAAGCGTCTGCACATGTAGACAGTGATGCTTACTGCACAGTAATTTCCTCTGAACTTAAGTAAAGCATCTCATGTAGATGTACCCAGTGAATCTTAACAAATATTATTTATTTTGTGGATTTAATGTCTCAGTATTGACAGCTCTGATAGTACTTGAAGAAACTGTTGCTGGAGATGTGGTTTCAAAGTCATTGAAAAAAAATGGTACTTTTGTATATTATCCAAGACTCTAAACTAGAATTTAAAAAAGATTTTCTAGGATTAAAACTCTTATTTTCTACTTTCTTCTAGACATTTAATGGAACACTGGATTCTTTTAAGCTTTATTGCTTTTTTTTTTCTTTAAAAAAAAAATCAATGCTCATGTTAAATGCAAAGTGTTTCAAACAAAAATATTAAATGAGGTGATTTAAAACAGTAGCTTGGATGTGGTCCATAATTTCTATTGTAAATCAGCTTTTATTTGCTAATCATTAAAAGCTGTCAGGGTTTCTGAAAACTTAGTGCAGCTGCTGACAAGTACTATAGCAAGAAGGTAATTTCAATATATAGATGTGGCAAGAATCCCAGGATATTAAATTATATTTTCCCAATATCTATCAACGTGGAATAATCTCCACAATTTTCAAGAGACTGGCTTAAAATTATAAACACATATTCAATTATGTAAAATGTTCTGGCTAAGCCACAGAACTGGGTCTCAGAAAAATGAAGACTCTTGGCTCGAATGCATTTCCTGTGTGACAGTGGATGATATTTATTTACTGAGGATTAAGGCCAATATTTTCAAACTTGGATGACCAACATTAGATTTTTAAATAAACACAGTCATGCAGCTATATAAATGGGCTGATTATCACTGGTGCTGAGTACTTCCAGCTCTCTTACATGGCACAACTCTTTAATGTCTGGATGAAAGATAGCATATATCTTATTTACTTGAATCCAAGATGAAGTTTTTTGGGGGAGAGAGGGAGAACAGGCAGGAGTCATGCAAAGGCACAGGGATGAAAAGGGGTAGGTGGCAAGGTGGAGAGAGGGAGTGTAGGGGTAAGCACAGGCACAGAGGTGCACGTGATAGGGAGCAAAGCACAGGCACTGTGGAGGGGGAGCAAGGAGTGGGGGTCTGGCCCCTTGCCCTCTGCAGCTGCCTTCCCCTCCAAAGCAGTTGGGGGGACAAATATGATGACCCTCTGTAACAGGGAACCCTAGCCCTGTTACTAGAAGGCAGGTCGAGGGTTCAGAAACCCCAGACAAAGGAAAGAGGGGGGGAGTGTAACAGGGAACCCTATCCCTGTTACCAGAAGACAGGTCCACCCCTTTAAGACCAGAACTTTCTGGGCACAGAATGCTGGTAAGGATGGGGTTAAATACTGAGCCTGGCCAGCTAGTCAGCTGACCGGAAGGGGCAGGCCAGGACTATAAAAACCCTGGGGAGAGCAGCAAAAGGGAAGGAGTGCATCCCAGAGCTCTATGGAGAGTCTTGGTGAGCAGTCCAAAGGCTGGAAGAGGGGACTACAGAAGCCCTGAGAGACGGCAGCCACCCCAGAAGCCGACGGCGGGGAGCCGAAGCACAAACCTGGTGTAAATGTAAGCTGGCATGTGGCTTTCTTTGATCACATTTTTTTTAGTGGCAGTTTTTGGCGCACGAGGGGCGGTCTCATACTCTTTGGTTATTGAATACCTGGTGGTTTGGGTGAGGCTATTAGGGGAAGGAAGAGGCCTCATTTGGGGGCCCACCACAGAGTGGGGACCCTGGTGCCAGCAAGGGTGTGGCTTTTTGGGGGTACATAGGCCCCAGCACTGGGGGTGGGGGGCAGGATTTTGAGGTGTACTGATCCTGGCTCCAGAAGGCACAAGCTTAAAAGGCCACAGTGGGCTGGTACCCCTGACATGCAATTCTAACTTTTTTTGTGGGACTAAGCAAGGCTATCTGCTGGCCTTGAACTTGCACCACCCCAGCTGTGGGGCTGGTGGCTAGACCTGTAGGCCAGGGAGACTGGGCTCCAGATTGGAGCAGGAAAGAGGGCCACGAGCTTCAAGAGAATGAAAAAAGGCTAGAACCTTGGAGTCAAACCCTGTTTGCTAGGTTTAGACAGGGAGGCCTAGCTAGAGAAAGACGGGGTCAAGGCCTGTGGAGGCAAAAGACCCCAACATACGAAAGACAATAGGCAGTCTCCTGCTTTCAAGAACATCAACATAATAATTTCCATCAAGACATGGCAGATGAGTAAAGAGCAGGACACAGGAAACCTTAAAAGGGACTCCAAGGGTGCCCCACATAGGGTGCGGATAACAGGGAAGATGGTGCTGGAGAAAGCAACCTGTTACACCCTCTGTACCCGCCTCCACTCTAGTAGGTGTTCCCGCGCCGCCCGAGCCCTAGATCTTGCGGGCCCCGGGCTTACGGGTGGACCCCGGAGGTTACCCCTGCTGAAGTCAGGAGGACCCCTGAACTCGTCTGCCACGACTTTGAATGTAACTTCAGTGGAGGGGTCCTTCCTTGGGGTAGCTCCTAAAGTTGGTGCGGTCCCTCGCGGGTAGTCTTGGGGCTCCATCCTTCCCTACCCACTTGCCACCTGTAGCTCTGCCTCTTCTTGGCTCCCACGGTGTCCTAGGCCTGCCGCTGTCTTACCCCCAACCTGCCGGCCGGCCGTCAAGGTCCTCGGCTCAATGGGCCATCCACCGAGGTCGCCAGCCCCGGCCTTCTGCCTTGGCTCCTTCTTCTTTAATCTGGCTGCTGGTTTCTTCCCTGGCTCGGCTGCCTGGAATGCGGCCAGCTCCCTCGCTGGCCCTTCTGCCCACAGCGTAGCCGGCTCCTCTACCGGCTCTCCTGCTTCGGATC
>NW_005843305.1:124789-128455 GCF_000455745.1 Alligator sinensis
CTGCCCCTTGCCCTCGCTGCAGCTGGGTGCGGCGGCTGATCTGCTCCCCGCAGGAGCTCACTCTCCTGGTCTCTCCTCATCAGCCACCCTGCTGCCTCGGCGGGGCCGCTTTTTGTTTCTTCCGGGAAGTGTCCTCCGCCCCCGCTGCTCTGCCGCAGCCAGATAAACGCCCGGCTGATCACCCGCACCGGCGTCCTCGGCGTATGCACCTCCCCCGGCTCTTCCGGCTCTGCGGGAGGTAAGTATGACTCCTTGCTGCCCCGGGGTTCCTTCAGTGTCCCAGCTCCCCTGGGACACCCTCCAATAATTAAATTCAATACATGGAAAATTACAACAAACTTTTTTTTCCATGTACAGACTCTAATTATTGGGGTGGGAATTGTCTTAAATTCCAAGTCATCTTCGATTTGGATAAATATGGTAAATCCAAAGTATTTTTCAGCACAGCATCACAGTGTTCCAATGGTTCTCAACCTTTTTCTATGCTGGGGCCCCTTTTCTATACTAAGACCCCTGTGAGCTCCCATCTAACCAGTGGGAATCTCAGCTACTTAGGAACAGTTTACAATTCTGGTCAATCTTGTTAAGAAAGATGGATTCAAATTGGAACATGTGTGAGGAAAGGCTAGCAGGCCAGTCTTATGAAAGGAGACCAAAAAAAAATTTTTTGGCCTGTTTAGCATTTATTAGAAGAACAAGCACAGGTTGGTATATACCAGGGATGGAAAAGCACAATTTAAGCTAAAACAATATTGTTACAGGAACAAATGGTATCTTAGTTAGGGATAAATTTAAGTAGAAAGGAGACAAAGAAGAAAGCTTCTAACCATCAAAACAGTCTTTAATTACACACAAATCCTAACTGATTTTAAAGTTGATCTTGAAAGGGATTGTGTGTCACCGCTGAGTATCCCTGATGCGTTCCATAGACAGTTATAATTTAATCGAATGATACAAATGTTACTGGGCCTCAACTGCAGGTAGCAAGAACTGAACATAAAAATAAAAGATAACTTTTTATCAAATCTGCATAAAGTCAACAGGTTTCTTGCTGACGTAGTAATAAGGGTTAATACCACATGCCCATTAGAAAATCCTGAGTGCTCTAAAAATGTGATCCCAGTTTAGCTACAGTTCCACTCTGCCTCATTCCTGTAGATTATTGAACCATTCTGTGGAGTGCTAAGATGAATAAATGTAACTGCTTTACCTCTTTCTAGGATAACTGGAGACCAAATAGACATATAAACTGGTAAAGCATTTCAAAACTATAGCACCACTGCAACTGATGAATCTCTCCGCTCTATTTGGATCTATCTGGAAGTTGAACCATTCAGGTTTAAAGCTGTATCTGTTTAACTCCACTAGGCTGGTATAGGAGTGCACAGATGAAACAGACACATGTGATCCCAGCTGATGTATCCCTTCCTTTAAAAAAAAAAAAAAAAAAATCTTCTCTCTCCAGATTCTCACTGTTTTTAAATGGATGAAGAGTATTTTTGTCTGATTAACTATTCCTGTAGTAGGCAGCTGCTGAAGTACACTAGGACTCCCCTCTTCCCCTTTCAGCAACATACTTAAGCATGTGCTTATATTTAAGTATGAAAACCAAACCACTGATTTTGACATGCACAGGGTACCTTAAACCATTTTTCCCCTCTGAATAATGCTGTCTTATTGAAAACCCTGCAATTCCTAACGACAACCAAACATGTAATGTTACTTTTGCAATAAGGCCTTAAAAAATAACCAAACTGTCTGTTAGCGGCTGTCTGAGGAAAGTCAGTTTCAGCATGAAGGACTTAACTGAGAATATTTTGCCTTCAGCTTCCAGTTCAACCTTAAGACAGTAGAAACATGAAAGGAAGGTCTTGTTGCTAACGCTGGACTGAAACTCCAGCTTCTCCTAGCTTTTGGTTCACCAGATAATATCGCTACATACTTTACTAGGCAATATTATGCCTCCCAGGCTCAACTTCAGAAACTAAAGTCTGGAGTAGCAAATCAAGATTGGGACCCACTGGCAGAGCTGCAGAGAAAAAAAGCTTGTAGATAATGAATGTCTACAATATACCTACTTCTTGCCAGCCCTGTCAGAATTGCCTTTTAAATGAAAGCTGATCCACTTTCCTCAGTGGTTTTCCCTGAACATTCATTTGCATTTTCCTTCTTGTCTGAAGTGAAAAGGACTTATGCTGGGAATTGCTAGTCACCTACAAGTCCTGCTACAGTCAGTGAGAGTGATTGATACATAGTGCTGCTCAGGATTGGGCCCAAAGTTGTTAATAAAAACTGCTGTTTCTTTCTAGACTGCTGTAGAGACCAGAAGTATAAAGAATTGACAAGCACAATATGTGGAGGGCTGCAGTATCGTTTAGTCGGATCCAGTAAAGAAAATTAAGTTTAATTACTAACAGGAAGTCAACAACATTCTGCATGCAGCTGGAACCATGAAACTGCTGACTTCAAATCCTATTATGTGAACCCACTGGAATTGCACAGGTGTATCAAGAATGGAATATGGTCTTTGTATCAGTCAGTCACCGTTGCTACTGTTTGAAGCATGGAGGTTATCATTTGTAGGATGAGCTTTTTGTTTTACTCTCAAACCAAAATTTAGTTGAAACTGCTACCCTTTTATTTGGTCAAAATCATGAAACCTTGCATAATTTCTATGACTGATCTCCTAAATTTGTAGCAAAGAGAGAGTCTTCATACAGAAGTTTCACGCAGAATTAGCAACCACAATCCTGCACTCAAACCAAATTCATGATCTGGTTTTTTGTTTGTTTGTTTGTTTTTTTTTTCTGTCTTTTATCCTTTCTCTCACAAATATATCAGGCATCAAAACATCTCTTCAGGGTACACACATTTAACTATTATATACAGAGAACTCCTAAAAGAAAGGTATTCTTGTTCTAGTCCTCTTTCCCCCCCCCCCCCCAAAAGAGAGTTTTTAAAATTCAGGATTTCAAAAATGAAATGCTAATTTCTCTCAAGCTTGTTTGAGGGTGAACCTTTGAGGTGGAACCTTTGTAACTTTTTTCTACAAACAATGAAAGCCAGATAACAATTTCTTATTTTTCAAATGAAGATAGAGGCTTACATAATCACTTGACTCCAGGAGCTGGGGCCTGAAGGAAAATAACAAGTGCCCTCATTTGTGCAATGTGATCGGCAATACAATGCCTGCTACACTTCCATTGTTGTAGTACGATGTGGTCACATCAAAGGAGGATTTCAAGCACAGAAAACTGAGTGTCTAGGTAAGTTCTTGAACAGTGAGGTAGTGCCTGTGGTTATCAGTTGTTTTAAATGTCATGGCACTGATGTACAGAAAACATTTTGTCAAAAAGAAGTGTCTGCATTACACTGTATTAAACGCATAGATGTCTCTCCCTTTGGCCCACCCGTGTTTAAGCTTTACGCTGTGACCATCCTTCAAGCCATCTCTGCTCATGGTTTCATTTTAAATTCTAGTACATCAAACTAGGGGTGTACCAATAGAGATTTTTGCAGCCGATACCGACAGACAATTTTTAAGGAGGCACATGAGCCGATACCAATCCAATTTCCAATACTCAGCCTGGCAGTATGGAGAGCTGCCTCCAGCTGGTAAGTCTAGTGTGGTGGAAGGGGCTAGTGGGGGGGGGGGGGGGGGGCGAG
>NW_005843305.1:128506-129858 GCF_000455745.1 Alligator sinensis
CGGGTGCAGCACAGAGCCATGGCTTGTCCAGGGGTCACAGGGAAGGAGGGGGCAGCTCCCACCGCTGCGTGCCGCTCGGCCAGGAGCTGTTGGTCTTGTAGCAGAAAGCCCCCTTTTCCTCTTGCCTGCACTTGCTCTCCCCTCTTTGGATATGTTTCTCGTCTTCTACCTTTTCTTCCTTCCTTTTTGTTTCACTTTAAGATAAGGAATTGTGTTTTAAAATTTGGGTGTGTGCATTTTGTATCTCCCCTTGTATTCTGGTATTTTTATCTATTTGTGCGCCATGGCATTACTTTTGTAGCTTATATTTTATACTCCTCACCTTTCAACTAAATGTGTTTAGTTTCAGAGGTAAGTTATACATTGAAACAACATTAACAAGGGCAGGAGTCAAACTGCTGCTTCCCTGTATCAGGTGGGCCCCTGAAAGACCAGTGAATCAGTGACTGAATGCGTAACACAGTAGCAGGTAGCAAGTAACACCTAGGAAAACCGCAGATCAACCAATGGAAGAAATCAATAGAAGACAATGTAGCAACCAGGAAATCTCTAAGCATCACTGTTCAAGGGCTGGAAGCCCTGGTCTGAGTTAATCAACGCCGGGGACCAACTTTTGGGATGAATATCTCCAGATCGACCGCTCCCAGAGCCCTATTCAAAATTCATCAACGGACTCCCAAACCTGCACGTACATGCGGATGACCCCTGGGGATGACAGATGCCATCCAGTAGCCACCAAGAGGGAAGTCCCACAAGGGTCAACAACCCGTGGATTGGGCAAACCTGAAAACTGGGGAGTCACCAAAGTCTGCCAAGGACAGATAAAAAGCAGTGAAAAGTGACCCTCAGCGGCGCTCTCTTGAACTCCAATTTGACCAGCACCTGACCTGTCCAGCCAGAAGGACCAGCTGGCGACCCCCTTCTGGAGGATAACACCACGCTGGAAGAAGCCTCGACTGGCTATCAACGACAGACTCCAGCGCCTGAGAGAGAGGTATACCTGACTTGTAGCTTGCCTGTGTGTGTGTGTGTGTGTGGGGGGGGGGGGGGCCGGCCCCAAGGTTTATGATTTTAACTTCATTACAGTGCTTCAATCCGCCTAATAAACCAGAATTTTAAGGATCCTGAGTTGGACATTTGTAGCCAATAGTCTGGCAGCTCATCCAGCACTCGCCTACTCGGCCAGCAGCTCTTGTCACTTGACCGGGAGGCCATGCGGGGGAATATGCCCCTGGATCTACATGGGGTGGGCCAGGGCTGCGGCTGCACCAAGCTCTCCCTGGCGGGGCATGGCTACAGCCACAAATTCGTTGTAGCCCCTTCTCAGCAACGCCCTGTCCTGCAGGAAGAGG
>NW_005843305.1:129899-130144 GCF_000455745.1 Alligator sinensis
CCCCCAGCCCCAAATTCGTTGTAGCCCCTTCTCAGCACAGCCCTGTCCTGCAGGAAGAGTTTGGTGAAGCCCCATCCTGCCCTGCGCAAATCCAGGGGCACAGGCCCCCCCATGACCTCCTGGATGAGCAGCAGTGGGAGCCGCCGGATGAGCAGGCGAGCATCGGACGAATGCTGGGCAGTGGCTCCCAGCCCAGTAGTGCGCCGCAGCGGGGGACAACCCCCCCCCCCCCCCCCCCCCAAACC
>NW_005843305.1:130175-174872 GCF_000455745.1 Alligator sinensis
CACTCCCTGCGGCCCCCAGATAAGCCATGACTCTGTGCCATGCCTGCCCTGCCCCAGCCGGGCAGCACTTGCCCCAGCCCCACACCCTTCTTCACTGCAGGGGCCTTGATCTGCACCCCGAGCCCCTTCTCTCCCACCTCCCCTTCTACCAGATGTACCAGCTGGAGGCAACTCTCCACGCTGCTGGGCTGTGCTCCTCGCCGCCTGTGTTGTGTTGCGGCTGGATGCATGCATGGGCCATTTATTGACCAAATTATTGGCCTGATATGGCTGATTTCCGATATTGTAAATTTTCTTTATATTGGTGCCAATCCAATATCTGACCGCTGTATGGGTGCACCTCTACGTTTTAGAGGCACTACATTTAAGATACACCTTACAGTTCCATTATGTGATGTTTAAAGTTGTTAGTCATTTTCACACAACCAAACTGATGTTCTTTTATATCTCTTACACACAGTTTTATTAATAACCATTTCTAACACCACCTTGGTATTTTTGTTACAGGCTTTTATATTTTACAAGCTATATATGTAATCTCACCCTTTCTATGTACCAAGCAACAAAACAAGAAAAATTGCATGTGACTGAGGAAACAAAAAATAGTGCCCAGAACTTGCTTCCTGGGAACAGAATTATTTTTAATTTATTTATTCATTTATTTGATTTATATACCACCCTTTCCAACAAGGGCTCAGGGCAGTTTACAATAAGAAAACAGAGCAACTTAAAAATAGGAGAGTGACAACAGATCAAAAAAACAATTTCAAAGGGAATTAGAATATCAAGATCAAACAGTGACCCCCTGAACAGCATCTCATACTAGGTCTGACTGCTAAATGCCTACAAAAATAGGAAGGGTTCACATCATTTCTGAAAGATGCCCAGGCTTGGGCTTAGGTAAGCCTCAAGAGGGGTGGAGTTCCAGAGCTGAGGAGCAACTACAGAGAATGACCTTCCATGTGTTTTCACCAAGAGGATTCTTGTAAGAGGCTGTCCTTGACTGACCTTAGGGATTTCAATGGGACATAGGGAGAATGCAGTGGTACGGCAGGGGACAGTTTTCCAACCTTGTGGGTTATGATTATCATAGTTACTTGGATTTGCTGCCTGCCCCCACAGCTTCTATCCCTCTACTGCCCCTGCTCCACCTGCTCCCATGATTGCCTCCCTTGCTGCTACCTCTCCCCACAGCAGCTGCTGCTGCCCTTCCCCGCCCCCATCCCCGCTCCCCTGCAACCACTACTTCATAGCTGGGCTGAGGCTAGAGCAACCATATGCTCCAAACCCTGGGCTAGAGCAGGGCCAGAGAGTAAGTGGCAAGCTGGGTGACAGAGGCTGGGGGGGAAAGCCATACTGGCAGGAGAGCTAGGTGAGACAGGAGTCAAGTGAGGAGGTCAGGTGCCAGGTGGTTGGCAGTGCAGGCTATGGGGAAAGGCAGGCCATAGAGAAGCACAAGTGGGAGACAGGACAGGTGGCAGGGAGCAAGATACAGAGGAGACAAGGGGCAGGCCATTTGACTCCCCTGCTGCCTACCACCCTGCCGCCGCTTGCCCCACTGCAGTGGTTGGGGGTGAACACAAATTTAAGAAGACCCTCCAATAATTATATTCTATACATGAAAAATTATAATAAATGTATAGGTTTCCTATATATAGAATTGGGGGGTCAACTTAAATTCAGAGTCATCTTGGATTTGGATAAATATAGTACTTGTGTAGAATCCCAAAACCCATTACAGAAACCCAGAGGCAGGGGGTTCAGTACCCCTCTCATTAGTGTAAGCCCCTTTTCCTCCTTCCTCAGCAGCCTGACCAGGTCACTGGTTATGAGACGGGATCCTGGTTTTCTCTGTTTAAAAACTACAAATTCTCTGGTTTAAAAAGGAAATTTTTTTCCAAATCAGACTTCCCCTGCCCTTTGCTTACCAGGATGGAGATCCAGCTGCAGCTGTCTCCCCTGCTGTTTTATGGTGTTGAGCAGTCCTGACATGCCAATGCCCTGCCTCTGCCCCTCACTCCCACCCCGCAGCACCCTGTCCTTGCTGGTGCCCCTCACTCCCAACCCACAGTTCTCCTGGAGGGGGCGCCCTCCCAGAGGGGTCCCCAGCTTCCCCAGCCCTCCCAGAGGGGTCCCCAGCTACCCCCCACCCTGGAAGGCCCCATACGGACACACAGGACTCCAGCAAGGGAAAGGGGTGAGGGGGTCCTTTTGGGACAGCAGGGAGCTGTGTGCCCAGGCTGCTGGGGGCCAGTGCCCATGCTCTCAGGGGCAGGGGGGCCACATACAGCTGGGGTATGCTGGCTGGCTGGGTGGGCATGGCTAAGCCACAGTGTGGTGTGGGAGCCCCAGCCTGTGGCAGGGGGTGCCATTGCTGTCCCCTTCTCCCTGCAACCCACATCCAGGCCGGACTCTATTGGCTGCTGCCTGCACAAGTGGGAGCCACCACAGCCATCACTGGCAGCACTGAACTGCCTGGAGCCCCTTGCCTTCTTCCAGCTGCCTGCAGCATGGCCCAACCAGAGCCACGCTTCCCCGCTGCACCCAGCCCCAGTCAGTGGCGCCAGGCAGCTTGTGGTGCCCCAGCCACTGCCTGTGGTTCTGACCACACAGTTCCCTGGTGCTGCTGAAGGACCTCCCTGCCCCCTTGCCCTGTTGGAGGGGCAGGTGCCTCTGGGTGAGCCCCGCTGGCAACAATGCCGAGTTGGGCTCACTGGCAACACTGAGTGCTGCCTCAGACCCCCATCTGCTCCACTGCAGCCCTGGTGCCTGGACACCTTCCCCCAGCACCAGCAGGCACACACACACACACACACACACACACACACACACACACACACACACACACACAGATTCCCACTCATACAAGTCTCACACACATATCCTTACACACATCCACATATTCCACGCACCCCTGCTGCACACAAACCCACACATATGCCCCACACAAAGCCTTCTGGACAATCCTCAAGCCCTGGCCCTCCAACCCCCCTGTCCCATAGGCTCACCTATATCCAGCTGCCAGGGCTGCTCCTACCCCCTTGCCTGGCTGTATGTCGGCCACATGTGTGTGCATGCGCATATGCACTTGGCACCCCCTGCCTCCAATCACCCTCTCGCCATGCCCCTGAGCTCCAAGCAGCTCCATGCAGCCTGGAACACTTCCAGCCTGAAAGGGGAAACCTGCAGTTTCCTGCTTCTAAGAGGAAAATCTGTATTTTTCTCTTTCAAGGAGCAAAATCCGTGTTTTTCTGCAGAGAACAGAAACCAGGATCCCTGGTTATAGGCCTACTTCTTTGATAAAATTAGACACTGTTGAAAGGGAGTAAATTAGTATAGCATTATAATGGATCCCAGTTTCCAATGTATAACTTGATCCAGGGAACTAGTGATTAGTACACAACAGGGAAGGGAATAAAGCATAGTCACAACATACCAGCCATATCTCATGTGTTTCACATTCATTTTCTAGGAATTAAACAGAGCGTGAACCTGCATATTTGGCTATTACACATAACATTATTTCTGCTACCAGTGAAAACTCTTCTAATCCTGGGATGGGTGGAGGCAGATCTTTCAGGACACAGAGCAGCAATCTTTACATTAAGTTGGGATCTTAATATATGAAAAGGGGCAGAATATTATATTCAGTTGACCCTGAAGGGCCAATTTATTGCAATCTGGAATCTGGCTAGGAGAAGGTGGCCAATAAGAAGAGAGCCCCTCAAAGCTGTCAAGCTAACATACTTTGCCTTTTTTCCCTAAAGAGAAGTAATTTTTTCAGGGGCCAAATTAAGGCCTGGTGGAATGCATGAGAGATTTTTCTGCCTTTGTTTCTTTTTGAGGGTCTAACATAATATCACTGCATCTATAAAAACAAGTAAGCAAGTAACTACCCCTCTCCCCAATTTTGCAATGAGCTCTCTACCAGCACAACCTTAGTAAGTATCTAATTGCAAAAAAAAAAAAAAAAAAAGGTACAGAAAAGCCACATCCAGCAACTTTAGGCATTTGCTTTTCAGAAGTATTTTATGAGCTTCAGGAATAAATCATCTCCAGCTTAGATGATTTAGCAGTGAGTAACTTTTACACAAGCAAAAACGTATACCTTTGATTTAATGGTGGAATTTTAACAAAGAACTTTAAGCCCTTAACCAATGATACGCAAGAATGTAAAGGGCTTTGGAAACATCTGAAGTGAGTTTTACTACTAATGGAAAATGGTAATTATTTTTCTAATACAAAGATAAATTAATTTTACAAAACACTATTTTGTTATTCTCTATCTTGGCAAAGAATTAAAAATTTCTCTCAATATTTAATTGGAATTAAAGATACTTTAAAAACAGCTTTTCTGTATGACTACCGCTTGTAGAAGGTACTGCACCAAAATCTTCTATTTAGCCACAAGCTCAATATGAGTCTTGACAATACAAACTTCACCATACCTCTCTTAGCAATACACTTCAAGTCTGCTCTGGATGGATCACCTGCAGTGGCTGAGTTAATGACCCTATGAAATTCCAGTGCTGCAAATTACAATCTATGATCTTTTAAAAAAAAAATTAACTAACAAATACAATCCTCACTATTGTTTCTCAAATGGGAGAGAGAAGGAAGTAATTCAAAAGCTCAACTTTTGATTGTAAACCTGATGAATCAACTCAAATCATTTCTGCAAACCCTCTTGGTTACTCCATGGAACAGAAAATTAGAGTAGTTGTTAGAAGGCTTCAGACATCTTTAATCTTTACCTACAGGTGAACTTGGCCCAGTGACAGAAACTGAGCAGCAGATCAAAAAAGACCCCCTTCTCTCTTCCCCCCTCTCCCCAGCCTGTCTCTCACCCATTGACTCCTCAGTCTACATTTTCACTGACTACCTGTCTTGTATGCATACCAGACCAGCTTCTGGATTCTTTACTTTTTCATTCCATCCAGGAAGAGCACACACCAACTGCAGAGACTTCCTTAGCCTGACGAAAGGTTTTCAAACCCGAAAGCTTGCTTAATAATTGTTTTCCAGCTATTTCAGTTGGTCTAATAAAAGATATCAGATTCGCCCAAAGAACCTTGTCTGCCTATGTCCTTAGACGAACACGGCTACAACCTACACCCCGTAGTCATTTCAAGAAATCTTAATAATCACTTGCTATCTCCTTTCCACCCATTTTGTTGTGGGATGAGGAAATGGTTGGGATAAATAAAAAAGTAACACTGTTTCTTTAAGTACTTATATTCAGGGCCAGATTAATCATTTAGTGGGCCTTAGGCAAAAAACTACCCGGACCCCCCCTCACCACCCCAGCGCTGCCACCTGCAGGGAGTGGGGCTTGAAGCCGCCACTAGGAAGCAGCCGCCGCCACTAGGAAGCAGCCACCGCCGCAGTGAGGCTGGTGGAGAGGAAGGGAAGCAGACAGGGCCATTTGCGCCACTGCCATGGAGGAAAAGGGCCCTAGGCATGTGCCTAGTTTGCCTATGCGTTAATCCAATCCTGTTTATATTGGCTTCATTCCTATAGCAACAGGGGTGTCAAACATGATGTTTCACAGGTCAGATCTGGCCCGTGAGTTACCAACAGGCTGCTAGAAGTTAGAAGGATGTGACTGGGTTGTCATGGCCTCCTACGTAATCTGGGGCCCCAGAGCCTCAATGGACATGCCAGTCAGCAGCAGGGTTTGAATGTCTCAAGTAGTGAAAATGTATGCCACATGTGTATTTGGATTGTTAGCTTACATTTACTGCAAGATCAAAGAGTGTGCTAACGTACATATGTGTATTCATGTGCAAAATGTGCAGCCATCTGTGTACATAAAAATAAATATAGAATTACTATATATACATGCACATAGAAACAAAATACTTGTGTGTAAACATATCTGCATGGACTTGTACAAGTTTAAATACAACACATGCCTGTATTTTTTCTTCGATAGGAAAAAGTGAAGTCACAAATACTAAAATACAGTAACCCTTCCCAGGGAATATTTACCTCTTAATGTTTAACTTTCACACTATATTTGTGTCTCTCTCTTCATGTATTTCTAAGTTACATTTGTAGTTAGTGCTTTAATTAATGAAGAAAAGACCAGAGGTGAGTAAATTGCTGGACTCTATACAGAACTGATACTGTGTCCTGTTAGATCAGGGAGAGTGCACAAGATAATCTAAAAAGAGGGAAGGGGAAAATATGGACTTAGACAATTAATAGGGCTGGGAGAGGTACTTCATACGGTCATCTGTTCCAACTTGGTCCTGTCCCAGAAAAATATTAAAAACTTCCACAAAGATTTCAGAACCTCTGTGGGTGGTGTTCCAGTTCTTGCCCACCCTCATAGTCAAAGTTATCCCTACTATCTAACCTAAATCTCCCTTGTAATTTGAGCCCATTACTTATTCCCCTGTCCCCTGTGGACACAGAGACCAATCGATCGCATTTCGGGAGCTAGGGATTTTTTTCCCCCTTAGACTGACAAAGGAGCTGAGCAGACAGTTAGTGCTGCTTGAGATTTTTGATTCTCGCCTGCTATATAAAACGGACAAGCTGCGAGAGCTCCACTACTATAACCCAGTATGAAACAGGATAATACCGCTTACAGACTACAGATGCAAATGCACGGCAGGGTAATGTGGGCAGCTCTCCCCTCCCTTCCCTCTCCCCGGAGGATATTTTTGCTGTTTGCACGCATTCACGACCACGGCTCTACATGGCAGCGTTACACTGCACGCAGCCGAGGTCCAGCTCTGAGAGCAGCATCCTCCAGCCCCAGCTGATCCTTATAACGTAGGGGAGAAAAAGGCCGGGTGACAGGCTGGCCACGGCACGTGGGAGTGTGCACGGCCGATCTGTACCCCCCGAAGGGCCGCGATTTGCAGTGAAGTTTGCGCACGCGGGTCCCCCCCGGCATCCTTGTGCTCTCCTCCCTGCAGGAGGATGGGAAGTTTCCAAGCAGCAAGCGCCGAGCGGAGCCCTGCCTTACCTTGGTGAGCTGGGCGATCTTCTTGCACATTTTCGTGTGGATCTCCCCGCTGCACTCCTCTGCCGGGCTGCAGCGCGCGCCTTGGGGTCCATTGCAAGTCCCGGGCTGACGGCTCTTGCTCGTGCCCGAGGCCATCGGGCTGGAAATGCGCGGATCTGCGGACGGCGAGTCGGTCCCGGCGCCGCGCCCCCGCCCCGTGTTGCACACACGCAGCCCAACTTCAGCCCCGACCAGAGCAGCCCCCGCCCTCCAGCCTCCTTCTCCGCACATGCCCCGCTCCCACTGCCAGGCGGCCGAGCAGGGAGCACGGAGCAACCTGTGCAAGCCCCCGCCCAGGATTTTCCCCCGTTCCCTTCAAATGGTTGCGCTTCCGCCAGGGGAAGATGCCAGGGCTGGATGCTGCAGCTCCCCCGGGGGAGACGCGGAGCCGGCAGAATATTTTTTTGCAACAATGTAGTTGGTCTGATAAAAGAGATCGCTTCTACCACGAGCCCTGATTCCTCGGGCTACCAGGGCTCATGGGCGCTTCTCTTCCATGTGCACGGCGCTGGCGCTGGCGCTTCTGAACCTAAACCAGCGTCAGGAAAAGTGGGGGAAGAAGGGCGAGAAAGAAAGGCCACGCTGGGCTGGGGGCAGCAAGTGATGGAGAAGTGAGAGGGATAAGATGGCAGTGCTACAGAAACAGCGGGGAGGATGAAATAGATAAGGGAGAGGACAAAAGAAAAGTGGGGAAAGGGTAGGGAGAGAAGCAAAAGCAAAGAATTGTTCCCCAGGCTCCCCGGGGAACCTTGCCATGATGGGAAGGAGCACCCACTTTTTCTTCTGATCAGTCCGGGGACCACATGCCAGTTAAGAAAAAATAAAGCACGGCTGACAGACAAAAAAAGGTTTGCATGATTTTATGATTTAAGAATGTGCTAAAGAGGTGGAACATGCTATGTAAGAATAAAGCCAAGCAGGTTATAATTAGGCTAAAAAAACTGTTCCTTAAATTAGGTCTTGGCGGGTGGGGAAGCTTATTTATTGAACCTGTCAAAACAGTTTGGGAAGCAAATGTATTTCTTGTACAGAAATCGGCCTTGCACAAGAGTTATTAGCACCATATCAAGCTTTAATAAATAAAGGGCACAAATAAGACCCTGTGTTTACAGTCCCTGTATGTGTGTTAGTACTTATACACAGCTGGGAAGCTTCATTGACCTCTATTTTACTACTCAAGCGTGCAACCTTATTCACATATCAGTGACTCTCAACCAAGGTGCCACAGTGCCCTGGGGTGCCTCCAGATCCTTTCAGGGATGATGTGGTGTGTCACATAATGTGAACACTTAACATGTACAAATACGATTCATGAGATAAAAACAATCCATAGTGTTAAAAACTTTCTGACCTGTGGTGGTCTTTCTGAGTTCTTTGCAATAGAAAAATTGCTCTATTATGTTTATATAGTCAAAAACCAGAGTGAAAACTGGCATTTTTTGTGGGATACCTTGAGTCTATGGATGGGTTTCTCAAGTCTGAAAAAGCTGAAAACCACAGACTTATACATGTTGCAGGAACAGTCCATCTTGGATGGTGTCCTGGGTGGGTATACATCCTGCATACTTGCCTGTGCCTGGATCTGCTACTTGTAAAGAGTGCAGACTATGTTTTGCTTAACTTAACAAATAAATGTAAGCTTCAGATAGTTGCTTGGCTTTAAAGTGTTACATTTCAGTTTAACAATAGCATTTTGCTTCTAAATTAGGCATACTGCTCTTTTGATTATCACTAGCAGATGACATTTCATCTGAAACAAAGTATAGTATAGCCTAAAAAATTATCAAGTTTCTAATTGAGAAAACTATAGCCTGTGCCCTTAATTTGAAAGGCTGACTTTCCCTTGTTCTACCTATCCCACTCCTCTACTAGTAACTTGTTAAACTGGTGTGTGTATATCTATACAGTACAATTATAAACACTGCTACATATTTGGATCTCTATCTTCAGATCCAAAGTTCACTGGATTCAGTATGAGTCTTTCCATGGACTTGAATGGGGTTTACAGGGCTCAAATGCTGGCTGGTTTTTTTGTGGGGGAGGAGCACTGGGGAAAATAAATTGTTGTCCCCCTTCAATATTTTGAGGTGCCTTTTTTCCTCTGCAAAAAATGAAAGGTCACTCAGAACAGCAATGGGAAGAGAATTAAATAACTCTTGGCCCCTATATGAATTCTTGTACAACAATAATACAGAAGTGAAAAATAATTTTGTTAATATAAGAGCACTTTACTCTTTCCTGCTGTCCTTTTAGTCTAGATGAGTAACGCACAAGTTGTAAATATTCCCCCTGTACCAGTAACAATAAAACCTTCAAAGAGCCTCTAATCAATACCACTGGGGTTGGCAACCAGTAGCAGGTGCAACCACTGTAATATTTATAACATTCTTACCATCTTAGACTAGTCAAACTTATGAGGTTCTTGCTCCATTTTTCCCTGAAGTACTGAAATTATGATTATTTAGTCTTTTTAACATGGATGTCAAGTTTTAAACATTTTGCACTGTTCAAACATCAGGATAATGTTATTTATGGCCTGACTTCTAAGCATCAAAATATGTCTTACCAACATAACCAAGATTCAACTTAATCAACCCACCTTCATTCTAAAAGCCTACATGTAAGTAATGAAGAGCTGTGTCTATTCCAAAAATAACTGACATTCCTTATTCGACAACAATGAAGAAGAATATTTACTTCACAATGATATTAACATGTGTGTTTAGGACATTATATCATTTATGTCCTGTAACTTGTTCTGAAAGCTTTTAAAAAAACATTGTAAATACACAGCCCAATCCTTTCAGTATTTATCTGCATGCCAATCCCATTGGAGCCAGTGGGATTTATGCGTGTGTGTATCTGAGGACAGTATTAGATGGATACTCTGTATTATACTGCTGTGCTATTTTTCAGTCAAATGCAATCTGCTGTTGAAAATCTGAAGAACAATTTGGCTAGTCCTTACTTATTGTGACTTGTTTATTTCTATCTATTTATATTTCCTGAAATATTTTAAACTGTGCCAATTACTTACCAATAAAGTGGAGTGAAAACTCTACAGAGCAGGGACTGCACATTCTTCCTCTTTCACTTTTCTTGGGGCTTGTGGGTGCTTCTGCAATTCAAGTAATATAGGATCATCATTTTTTTATATTAAATTTGTTCCCAAAATAGCTTCTTGGAGCATAGCACATCAGGGCCTCATACTCCTCTCTTGTAATAAAAGCCGCACAGGATGGAAAATATTATTGCAAAAACTCAAAATGAGAGTTTCAGAGGAATGCTTCTCTATGAAGAAAGGTTATAATCTCACATAGGCTGCAGGTATGGCAGCCTCAAAACACTGGTGATCCTGTGGATTTAGAATCCAGCCAGGTGGAGTTCAGAGAATGAGTAGGAAGGTCTGGCGTTACTGCCTATCTCCTTCTCAGCAGTATGACTTCCTCAGGAAATATGGGGCCATTCTCACCCTGAGTGCCCCAACTCTAGCTTTCCCCCTCCCTTAAGTTTATATTTGCCAGTTTTTGTGCAGCACCATGAATGACTTGTAAGTTACATGTACAGTCCTTCAAACTTCCATTAAAATGGCCTCCGATCCAGTTTTAATGAGTGCTGTGAAATTAACACTGCTATGAAATTAAGTCTGTTCTACAGGGTAAAGGTACGATAAACTACCCACACCCATTGTCTCTCTAGCGCACCGATATTCAAGGATCGACAGGGGTACATCTGCCTCCATGGTCTATGCAATCTTGGCTTTTGGCTGTGTCTGCCAATTAGTGCAGAGTTGGTGGCGGCGCGTGTATTCTATCAGGAGCCTTGCATCTTACATACAAGCTATCAACTATATAATAAATGAAACGGAAAATCTTTCAAGCTGGTGAACTAGAGAAAAAGGCACAGAAACCCATTTCTGACATATCCAGGCCTCCTGAAGTAGAAGTTATCATGGAGAGAGATGGAAATGCCACCACTCCATTAATGTATCTGACATTTCTCATTATAAGATCCTGTTTTCAGTTGCTTATAACCTCCAAAATTCAATAATGTGGGATGCCTTTTCCCATGCTGGGTCCCTGCCTCACGCTGATTTTTGTTTGGGAAAATTTTAACCCAAATGATTCAACTATTTTGGATGAGTGGGATGGGGATGAGAGGGAAGGGGGTCAGGAGAGATGTTTTGCCAGGCTACATTTCTTACCACCATTTAATTAAGAATCTTTACTTCCTGCATGTTTTTAGCAGAGACTGGAAATTTAGAAGGGGAAAGCTTGACTATTAAAGCTGCAGCAGGTCCTGGCACCAAGGGCCTTGAGCATGCCTGGCCCATGCCCCAAAGAGACTGTGGTGTCTGGTGTCTGAAAATAGGCTTTTGCTATTCACCTGAAAGTCTGCCCAAATTTGGGTGAATGACAAGCCTTTTAAAAATCTAAACTTGTACATGCTTCATGTTAAAGCCTTAGAGCCAAAACCTTCTCATTGTGCATATTCCATTGACTCCCACCTCCAGCTGGACTGCATGTGGCATCCTGGCAGAGCAGCTAAAAGGGAGCATTCTTCAGCCCAAGCCTCAGCAGGACTTTGCCTGTAACTGCACTGCTTGACGCCTGTGGGGCCCATTTGGAACTAGGCTAGGTCTGTAACTGATGATGGGAGCTTGTAGACTCTAGGCTTTTAAAGGCTACTTGTGCCCAAGCAGCACCCAAGAGAAAGGTACCAGTCTTAAATGCAGAGGGCACACAAGTAGGTGAGAAAAGGAATGTATTGGGACAAAGAGAAGCCAGCAGGGTTGAGGAAATTAAACTGGGAAGGGCGTTGTGAAAGGAATGGATTATGAGTAACTTGTATTGGATGAAGAGCTGGGGACAGGGAAAGACTAAAATTGGCATGAGAATGCCTACAAGGAGCAAAAGGGAAGAGACAGTTCTGATCAGGGTCACTGGTGCAAAAGGAGAATTGGGACCAGCTGAGCAAAGAGACTGGGACTTGGATAGAGTCATGATGAGCAACTGGAATATGCAGGACTGAAATGTGAAGCCTGAAAAATAGAGACTTGGGACTGGATAAGTGAGGAGACCGGGCCTAGGATGAGATGTCAGCTCTTGGGAAAAGACAGAACTGAGACAATGACAGATTGAAAGAGACACTGGTCACTCTAGAGAGGAATAAGCAGAAAAAGATTGCACCACCAGAGCATAGCCCTCTCCAGAACCTAGACTGAAAACAGAAATTCTTCAGTTTACCCTACTGAAAATGAAATGTCTGTGGAACTCACCTGCAGAGCATCTCACTTTCCTCTGCCAGTCCATAGAGTAGAAGACAACCTGCTACTTCTGTCAGAAGGTGACAGAGATCTATATAGTGAATTTTACTCTAATCACTTACAGGTAGGAAATGACAGAATTACATTAATTAAATTAATTATGTCACCTTATATGTGTAGGGTATTTAATATAATGTGGTTACATATTTTTCACTAAATTATTAGCAGTATTTGAACCTATTGAGTTACAGAAGAGAGCTCTACTGTTTGTGCTGAAGAAATAGAAGTAGAATAGAAGAACAATGCATCAGAAGTTGACTGTTATTCTATGTGGACCAGAACCTATGCCAATAGTTCTACTTCTATTTGAAAGACATCAATACAATATTGTGTGAGCATATTTATTCTGAAAGACAATGTGTCAAAGAGCATGAGGCTACAGCATATTAGAGACCTGAGTTCTATTCTGAGTTAGGAATATGAATTCTAGCAGAAATATTAATGGACTATGGAAGAAACCAGTCTCCTGGCTGAAAGTCCAGCATAATTTCCTCAGGCCTATGGAGTATTTTGTTGGGAAAAGGGTCTCATATGATACCCAATATGCAAATAGTTGCAAAAGTCTAACAAATATGTGAATGTCAAAAACAATTTATTTTTAAGGCAAATTTATTGAGTTTCTAGACTGACAAAATCCAATAAAAATTGGCAGATCACCAGCAAATTCCCTTCCCTGCACTTTATAATGGAAAGGCTGGCTAAAATTGTCTGAAACTTCAGCATATTTTGTTAGCTAAATATATTTTTCTAATGCTTTTTTAAATTGCTATTTCACAGGTCCCAGGCAATTCCTTAAGAAATATGGGCTTCACAAATAATAATTTAATGAAGAATCTGTGGTTAATGATAGTTATTTCCACAGATTGACTACTTCCCAATCACAGTATTGGTTTTAGCATGTATTTTTTTTAAAGCCTTTTTTATGACATGACAAGTAAATCTCACAGCTGCAGGATTTATTATGCAATTTCTATTTCCTCTATTCCCAGAGTACAAGTGTGCTATCAGGACAAGTCATTAGGCTTAATAACAAGTATTTTGGGTATTTGTGTTTAAGAATTAGGTATTTCTTATAACATAATTATTATATATGAACATTTTTCTTTATACAACACTACCACACAAATGGTTTTGTTGTGTCAAAAGAAATATCTGATGCTTAAAGCTAAGTTCTTGTCATCAAGTTTTTATTTTATTTTATATATAAAATAAGGTCTTGTTCTTTTTAGACCAGGGGCTGCCTCTTTCAGTTCCCAATACATAAGTTAAATTTACCATAACCCTTGGGCACAATTTGAAAGAGCAAAGCATTGTATTGTTCTGCATATAAAAAAACTGATGCTTCTTAGGTCAGCTATATCTGAAACAAGACTGACTCCTAGTGGTCATGTTTTACATTGTTTGACAGTTTTTTTCTTTTCTTTTCTTTTCTAGTGGACTGCATTGATATAGGAAAAGACAGAAAGAACTTTTCATTTTAGCATCACAAAATGGTTTGGGCTTCCATAATCATCTTTGGAAGTATGTTCAATCTTACTACCTGATCCAGCTAATCTACTGAATTCCATTAACTAATGTTCATACTGTGGTATGGTGAAAAAGATTTGAAGACCCACACCACAGTCATTTTAGATATATACTATCATTTCTTCTATTGTTGGCAGAATTTGTCCTGAAACTTGAAGGCCACTTGGCAACTAGATGCTAAGAACAAAACAAAGCCCCTCTCACCCTCAACCAAACAAATCCCAAATTCTGCATGGATGTTACCTTAAGCTACAAATGTCCTTGGCCTCCACAGTTACATGCCTTTTCCCAGTATTTTTGTGACTGACATGCTACTGAATATATTCGCAGTATCTTTCCACCAGGCCTAATCTCCCCAGCCTTCCATGTTGTGGCATTGTTAATACCTCTGCAAGGTGGGAATGTTTGTGGTTCAGATTTTGTACTGGTTTGCACTCATATCGCATTCATGCTATATAGATGGAAAGGATTAAGCAAGATGTTAAGCAGCGGAAAAAATCAGGCCTACTGCAACTAAACTGTTCATATTAAGATTCTATTTAAAAGTGGGCCTCTAAGAACATGTTACTAAAACATCTAGTTTTGTCCATTTGGCTAGGCAATTGATATATATATAAAAAAACAAGTTTAGCTTAAATTGTGTTAACTGAGTTAAACTACCAAATATACCACCAAAATAGCAGCTGCCTGCAAGAGAGCTTCACTTCTGCCTTGATCTTAAAAGAAAGAGAGGGTAGATCAGAAGACCTTTCTTACTCCCATACCGTGAACCTAAATAGAAAATGTGGGAAGAACAAAAGTTGTAGAAGAGAAGGGTACAAATCATAGAGAAAGTTGTAGACCAATACAGAAGAGGAGAAAATAGGAAAATGAGAGTATGGTATAGGTAGAAACCACATGTCTGAAAGAGAAATTTTTGCTGGGGCAGGAAAAGATTAAGAGTAGCATTTTTGATGGTGGAGGAAATGAGCGAAATATTATAAAAACAAGAAGAGAAGCTAATTTAGTTTGGAAAAAAGAAGATTTTGATGTTGTTGAAAAAAGACACACACAAGATAAACAGTATGAGAAAAAATTAGATTCTAGAAAAAATATAGAAAAGCAGAGGATTACCTAACTACACGTAAAATTAATTCCTTGGGTTTCTGATGTTCCTTCATTGCACCTGTATGATGGTGCTGGCTAAGAGACAAATATAGCAAATAAAGGAAAGAGGACAACAATAAACTCTTTCATAGATTAATTCAAAATTGCAAAGTATGTCTGGGAACTAAATTGCTAACTAGAGTTTTCCCCCTAAATCTTAGTGGTACCAATTTCCATATCCATCCATGTTTAGTAGATATAGTTTTCAAACCCTTAAAAAGAGTGAATCAGAATGTCTATTGTTTAATTTTAAATTATTTACTTTGCTAGTGTGGAGAAAGTAGGTGAATCTTTAAATCAGGTGAAAGATTAGGGAAATAGTGGGGGAAGAGCAGCTTGGGTAAGTGAGATCAAACATTTCTTCTCTGGCAATTTAGGAAATATAAACAAACCTAACAGTGACTAGGCTGTGACCTTATTTAAAACTTAGTGCTTCAGTGGATTTCCTGTAGCCTACTATTCTCAAATTAAAAATGCTCCTGTGTAAAGATTAAGTAAGTGTTTATTGTTTGGGGGTGGAAGACTTACAAAACCATGAAGGCCGCTGGTAAAATTCAAATGTAAACCTGGAAAGTTAAAGTGAGGTTTTCTGGTGGAACTTTCAAACTCAAATTAATGGGACAATGAGCATCAACAGTGTCAAGTTGGTCCCTTCTATTCTTCATCTCTGGAGACCCATTATGTTTGTAACAGAGAGATGTTTTGGTAAAGAATCTGTTGCCTGCAACTGTGGTTATATTAAATGTATTCTATTTAATTTGTCTATGGAGCTGAGGAGCTCATGGAGTACGCAGCTCTAATTTGGTATGGCTTTGTTTGTAAGCCTCACATATAATTTACCTTCAGTTGCAGTAACTATGTGTTTGCAGAGTTACATTATATGATAGGCCAAGAAAAGGTTTGTATTATATTAAAGTTGGGGGCATAAACTAGATTAGTTGTGGATAGTAGCAAATATGTGCCTCACTATCCTGAAGCAAGGTGCATTAACAAGAAAATAGGATTTAAATCTAATTTTTTTTCTATCCATCTGGCTCTGCCAGGACTTCTGGTTTTCAAAACATGAGAGGATTTTTTTTATTTTTTTCTGTTTCCTTTAAGATTATGTCTTCAACTAGCCTGCTAAATTAGCACTCAGGTTTTATAACCTTAAATTGTTTTATATTAGTACAAACCTAAACTTGTTATGTCACTAAAGCCATATTGTTTCCAGACACTTGCTGTATATATTCATCCCAAAACTTCTAATTTTGCAACCCAATTTGAGTTCAGTTAATAGTAAAGATGCCCTTGCAATGACAGTTGAATCATCCCAACCCTTTACACAATACAGCTTAATGTGGTATTGCTTTAAGTTACAGGTAAATGCATGGTCATTATCTTAACATAGTCTCACAGGAGGATTTTCACTCTTCTAATAGCAAGAGTTGCCCAAGCTACCCTCTCCAGCTTCTACCCACACCTCCCTCCTAATCTAAATACCAGGTATGAGGTTGCCAGCTCCAGGACTTCAAAACCAGCAAGTCAAATCCCTTGCCTCATGTTTCTGGGTTTTGTGTACATGCCTCCTTTATCTTTGAGAGATAAAGTTTGTAGTCATGTTGGTCTGAAACCAAAAGCAGTCAGCATGGCAGAGGCAATATCTTTTATTACACCATCTAGATAGTTGCAAAAAAAAAAATCTTTATTTTCAAGCTTTCAGGCTCACATACCTTCCTCAGGCAAAGGAGAATACAAAGATTGTAAAATTTCTCCCGTTATCTTTGAGCCTTTAAACCAGGGGTTGACAACATTTTTGGGCAGAGTGCCAAAAACACCTCCACTTGTAAGATGCTGGTGTGCCAGGTACAGATGGCGGGGAAGCCACGAAGGGCCCAATCCTTGTTGTGGCAGCGCAGCCTCAGCCCCTTCCCCAAGGTGTGCATGCTAAGCAGAATGCCTTTGCGTGCCATGCTGTGGCACCCATGCTGGGGGTTGCCTACCCCTGATTTAAACAGTGATTCTTAACCCAGGAGTTGTGGCACCATGGGGTGCCTGAGGTGTAAGGAGAGGTAAGTGCAGGTTCAGACTCATCCCTGCTCGGCTAATCCCTCCCTGCCTGCCTACTGCCTGGCCCTCCACAAAGAGGTAGCGCTGTAATAGATAAACTAGTTAACTGTGTGGCCCTGCATTTCAACAACAGGTATTGAGGGGCACCTCAAGTCCAAGAGGGTTGAGAACCACAGCTGCAAGATCTCATCCATCAAAGCTGGGAGGAGAGGGACTTGGCTTGCTAAGGCTAGAAAAGATGTCACAGAATGGAGCAGAGCTGCAATGTGTTGCGGCACAGCTGACTTGCTTCACTGGGTGAAGTGTATATCTTTCCTTGTCTGGCACCATTAGGGGCAGAACAAGGGGCAATGCGTTCCCCATGCTTTTCCCAGACCTGCGCTGTGGGTCTGGGACAGTGGGGGAAAGTGCTTCTCCCCTCAGCCAGCCCCTTGCACCTGGCTGGGTGGACTAAACATCTACTGCAGGGACATGAGAGATACTAGGGGCACTACGAAGTCTGACTAAAGCTGGACAGAAACCAGCTAGAAAGTTGTTGCACCCTTTCAAGCACTAACTTTGTAGTTGTTTGACTCTTTTTCTAGCTGGGCTCCATGATGGTTACTTTGCCTGTGCAGCCGGTCGAAAGTCATGGTGGGATGGAGCAGTGATTTGCAGATACGTGTAGTGTGGTGCCACCTGTTGCGTACTCCTGCCACGGTGCAAGGGTTTGAAAATTGTATCTACTCAACAAGGGTACATATTGAAATTAGTACCACTAAGATTCAGGGGAAAAACCATAGTTAGCAATTTAGTTCCCTGACATAATTTTTCAATAGGATTGTTTGCAATAGTAAAGTTGATAATGAGCTCTTGCAGAATCATAGTCAGGGTCTGACCAGTATGGAACAACATATCCATATGATATGTGTTCAGGCAGTGCACTGTGTACATGCATGCATTGCTGTATAACATATATTAGAAATAAGAAAAATTGAATGTACTTGACTTTTTTTCCTTTAAGTCTCACAATGCAAGCAGCCATGAAGTTAGATTTTGAGTGTGCCAGCTTGTAAATAAACTTTTGGAAAATATGCCAGAAAATGCCCAGATCGATGATGAATTGTTTGATAAATTAATGAAGCCATGCTGATTAGACTGAAGGATACATTTCCAGATGTGAGAATCCAGGCTGTACCGGCACTGTCTAGACTTCAGGATCCCAAGGATGAGAACTGCTCTGTTGTTAATGGTGAGTGCTCTGACTTTTGGCATCGTATTTGCTTCCTTTCCCTTCCAATAAGCACATTAATATCTGTCGTCTAAGGTTTTCCTTTTTTACATTAACTAAACTTTACAACCTATTAAAAAAATAATTATTTCATTTACTAATTGTGAAAATGCTACAGAAAAGATGTTTTACATTGTCAAGTTACATTATTTTTTACAATAACATTTTTGAAAGAGTCGATTGTCGCCCCCTTCCCTGTATTTTCTCTTTTCCAGCACCATCATGCAGGCGCAATGAAGGCACATCGGAAGCCGGGGAACTAATTTTGCATATAGCTAGGTACGTAATCCTCTGCTTTTCTATATTTTTCCAGAACCTATTTTTTTCTCATATTGGGTTGTTGGGTTTTTCTGGTCTTTTTTTTCAACAACATGAAAAGCTCTTTTTCCAAACCATATTAGCTTCTCTCCTGCCCCGCGGCCGGCGAGCTTGGAGACGGCGCGAGCGAGACGAGAGGCGACCGCGCCCCCACCCTCGGGAGAACCCCACAACCTAGCCCCGCCCGCTTCTGTTCTCGCGAGACTGGCGCGGCTTCACGTGACGCGTTTGAAGCGGGCGCGCGGGGGCAGTTGGCCGTTGGCCGGCGGCGGGTCCCGGCGGCCATGGGTGTAGATGCGGAGCTGCTGTCGGTCCGCGACGCCTTCGCGCTGGCGCAGAAGCCGCATGCGCCAAAAGCCGCAGCAGAACCAGGCGAAGCTGGTGGCGGCCTTGAGGCGGACCTACGCGCAGGTGAGCGACGGGTCCGGGCTCCGGGGCCGATGCGTGGGGAGCTCGGGTCCCGCCGTCCCACATGAGATGCCCGGGCGCCGCCCCGCCCCGCCGGAGGCAGTTGGATGGGAAGCTTGATTAATACTCTTGGGCTGCGGTTCCTACACTCTTGACAGGTTGCTCACCTCCAATTTAAATCGATACAGCGTGAAGTACCGTCAGCACATTTTTTGTCATTGTAAAGTAATTATCGTGCATGTGTTAACGCGTGCCACTGACGGGTAGCACTGGTGGTGCCCGTGCCACAGACTGGGAACCACTGCCCTGGGGGCCTGGTGGCTAATTAAGCTGGGCACTGCTCGCAGGGAGCAGGGCTAGGGTCTGCACTCGGCAGCACTGCTTGCTGCCGATGAGGCAAGGCTTGGCGCTTGGCTGGTGTGGCCCAGGCAGCGCTGCCCACGGGATGGGGCCATGCCAGGTGAGCACTGAGCATAGCCTTGTCCCCATCCCCTGTGAGCGGTGCTGGGTTCGACACTAGTCTGGCGTGGCCCCGTCTCCTGTGAGTGGTGCTGCCTGGGCCATGGCAGCCGAGCACCGAGCCTGGTGCCGCTTGCAAGGAACAGGGCTGGGCTTGGTGCTCAGCAGCGCTACTCACAGTAGACAGGGCCGGTCTCGGTGCTTGGCTGGTGCAGCCCTATCCCCTGTGAATGGCGCCAGGCTCAGTTCTTCACTGGCACAGCCTAGGCAGTACCACTTGCAGGGGATGAGGTTGTGCCAGCCAAGCCCAGTCCTGTCCCGTGTGAGCGGCACTGTGGCATGTCTCTGCCTCTTCCCCCCCCCCCCTCCCCCATTTCTGATCTAAAAAAGTTAGGTCAGCTTATACACTGAATCTATGAAATCTGTAACATTTTGGATCAGAAAAATGGGGTTGACTTAGACGCTATGTTGATGTATATACAGTTGAAATACAGTAATTATTATTCAGGATGCCTGTGTAAATGATTCTCCTGGCCTGTTTTCATGCAAGTCAAAACCAGTTTTAAACCAGTGGTCTGTTTTTAGCCTAAGGATCTAAATTGGGGTGGGCTGCCCATAACCCAGATCTGGCTGCACAGTGATTTTTATCCTGCCCACCAAGTGTGTTCACGTGAGAATGTGCCAGTCCTGTGGCTGCCTCTGTCACCTCATGCCTCTAGCCCAAGGAGACCTGTGCTGTATTAACTTGGTGTCTGGTTGCCGAAAGGTTGCACACACCTCAAACAGTTGCTACTTGTTTGAGAGACTCTTTCTCATGTTCTGTGGGTATGCCTGCAGGCGCTCATTAATATATTGTACTAGATGAATCATTTCCCTTCACTCATTCACAAATCACTGTGATTGCTATCTTTCAGCTGGATGAGAAGAAACATTTTCATGAGGAGTTTCTTCATTTCCTTAAATATCCAATGGTAGTTTACAAGCGGGAACCCGCAGTAGAGCAAGTGATAAATTTTGCAGCTAAGTTCGTAAGTTCACTCTATCAAGCAGATGAAGAGGGTGTTACTGAGGAAGAGGAAAACAATTCACTTCTGAATTACTTGTTTAACTTCCTGCTTGAGGTATGATAACAGCTTTTATTCAATTATTAATCATAGAAAATTAAGGTTGGAAGGGACCTCAGGAAATCAACTGATCTAGTCCAGCCCTTTGCTCAAAGCAGGACTGTTCAACTATAGCATCCCAGATAAGGCTACCCAGGTCTTTAAAAATCTCAAAGGATCGAGATTCTACAACCTGTTGGTAACCTGTTCCAGTACTTTACTACCCTCCTTGTGAGAGCTTTTCTGAAGATCTAACCTAAACTTCTCTTGCTGCAACTGGAGCAGTCTAGCTCCATCCTGGAACAGGAACAGTCTAGCTCCAGCCTCTTTGTAAGTACCTTTTAGGTAGTTGGAGATTGCTATTAAATCCTCCCTCAGTTTTCTCTTCTCCAGACTAATGTGATGGTCAAACGTGGATCGGGTTGAGACTGGTCAAAACTTGTCAATTTTTACTGGCACAGCTTTGTTGGTTAGAGATGTGTTGGGCTTTTTTTTTTGCTGTTTTGGTATGCTATTAAAGACCAAATGTAAATTTAGTTTAGCAGTTCTCAGCCTTTTAAGGCACTCCTTGGAAAATGTCAGCTCTTAGTTTTCCTTAGCCAAAAACCAAGTGACAAATAATACAGCAGTTTTTCTCTAGCAGAGAATTTGAGAAGACTACAGCACGTCATAATGGTTTGGACACTGGATTCCTATTTGAAATCTTTGGGTTTATCTTGCGAATCATGTTTGTATACCTAAACAGTGCTAACATTGTGTAGAACCCAGGGCAGCCTTGGAAAGATCAAAAGGCACTCCAGGGTGCCATGACACCCTGCTTGATAATCAGTGATGTTGTTTATAGGCAGCTTTACACACTTATAGAAGTATAGCTCTGGTTGATGAACCAGCAGAAGTTTTACAGATATAAGCACTTCTGTAAACTCCTGTCTGTGTACTAGAAAGGTAAGGCTGGCTTATAGTGCAGTGGGCATGTCTACATGTGCTGATTTTTAAGGTGCATCAGCCATTTTTACGACTCATTAAGGGTGTAGGTCTACACATGTGCACCCTTAATGTGCCTTTAAAAATGGTGATTTTAGGCAATTCATGCCTAAATTTGATACCTGCAAAAGCAGGTATCAAATATAGGCACAAATAGCTAAAGCACCTTAGCATACATTTAGACGCTTTAAGGAGTATTAATGTTGTGTATGTCGACTGGCTTGGGACTAACTTTAGTCCCAAGTCGGTCTGCACACCACGTTAATGCGCCTTAGCAAGTGCATGTGTCGATGCATGCCTAAATTGCCTTAATGTGCATTAAGTTTAGGTGTGCATAAAAGCACGTGTAGACATGCCCAGCATGCATTGACAAAGCTTTCTAGTTTAGACCTCTTACAATATTTTAATGAAAATTATTCCAGTAACAAGAAATTGCTGATAGTGTGCGACTTTTCCATATTAAAAATAGTTTTAAAATTACAATTCTGCAAGTAAGCTGACCAAAACTTGGAATATGGGGAAAAAAAAAATGTCTGAAAATGAAATCAGTTTATTATTCTTTGAATTTTTTTCAGTCTTTGCCTTAAAGTATTCAGATAACCAACAGTTCTGCAAAGACTTTGGGCCAGATCCCATTCCACCTATTGCACCAAAGTGTAACCCGTTTCCACCTGTTTCGGTCCTTGGGAGGTGGAGTGGGGAAAGAGGAAAAAACACAGATGTACATACTTCTATAACATACCTTTATCATAGGCTTAAGGCTAAGTCAGAAAAAGCAGCAAGCAGATAGACTGATCTACTGTTTGCATTCTCACTTTTTCTTTAGGGACTTGAGCGAAGTGGAACATAATCACACTTTAGTGATCACCTTTTAATAATAAGGAGAATATGATCTGGTTCTTTACTACTATTCTTTCAATGGGATTGTTCACAATAGTAAAGTTGATAATGAGCTCTTGCAGAATCATAGTCAGCGTCTGACCGTATGGAACAACATATGCATATGATATGTGTTCAGGCAGTTCAGTGTGTACATGCATGCGTTGCTGTATAACATATAGTAGAAATAAGAAAAATTGAATGTACTTGACTTTTTTTTTCCTTTAAGTCTCACAATGCAAACAGCCATGCAGTTAGATTTCGAGCATGCCAGCTTGTTAATACACTTTTGGAAAATATGCCAGAAAATGCCCAGATTGATGATGAATTGTTTGATAAAATTAATGAAGCCATGCTGATTAGACTGAAGGATAAATTTCCAAATGTGAGAATCCAGGCTGTACCGGCACTGTCTAGACTTCAGGATCCCAAGGATGAGAACTGCTCTGTTGTTAATGGTGAGTGCTCTGACTTCTGGCATTGTATTTGCTTCCTTTCCCTTCCAATAAGCACTCGTTAATATTTGTTGTCTAAGGTTTTCCTTTTTTACATTAACTAAACTTTACATCCTGTTAAAAAATAATTATTACTATACAACAATAATGTTTTACATTGTCAAAAATTCTGTAATTTGACAATAACATTTTTAAAAATCTTTTTTATAAGTTGCCTTTCCAACAATTTGCAAATATAAGTCAGAATAGTGGCAAGCCAAGCCATTAGGGCTGTGCAAAATGTTGCTGGCTGTTTTGTTTCGACACTGTTGTGACTCATTCCGAGTTTGAAACAGCGAAATCAAAATGAAACAGGGCTTCAAAACAGCCTTGAAACAAAATGAGGCTAGTTGCAATGTTTTGAAGCGGCCAGGTGGTGAGAGATGGGGGAGAACCAGGGCTGCACTCCCAGCGGCTCCGCAGCCCCATATGGCTCAGCCAGGCAAGGAGTGCAGTCCTGGCTTTCCCTGCCTCCCGTGGCTGGGCTGCGGGAAGCCGATTGCAGCGCAGGAGAAGGGAACTGAGCCTCAGGGCTCAGTTCCCCTCCCCAGTGCTATGATCAGGCTGGGGAGGAGAACTCAGCTCAGCTGGGCTGAGTTCCTTTCCTCAGCCTGATCATAGTGCTGGGGAGGGGAACTGAGTGATCAGGCTCAGTTTACTTCCCCAGTTCCCCAGTCCCAGGTGGCAGCACCCATTTCCTTCCCTCATCTGGCAGGCAGATCCGGTTCCTGGGAGGACCTGCGTAGCCCTCCTGGGGTTGCGGGCCCCCCGATCTGCCTGCTGGATGAGAGAGGCTGTTTCAAGCTTCCCCATTATAGTCTATGGATGAAATGTCAAAACAGTATCACTGTTTCAAGTAAATGAAACGGAACAGCTATTTCGAATTGAAATGAAATTTGAAACTAAACGCTGTTCCATCGAAACACAAGTTGAAATGGAATGGTGCCATTTTGCACAGCCCTACAAGCCATATATGCTGCCCGCAACAATTGGGCTATCAAATAAAGTCCATATAAATACAAAAAAAAATGGGAGAAACTGAGATAACAGATAAAATAAAGAACAATTTAAAAAAGAGAAGGGGGGAGAGTCCAAAGTAGTCACAAGTCTGTCAAAACAATGGGAACTATGCTGTGCCCTCATATTCCTCCTTGGAAGGGAAAGGCCTCTATATTGAGAAAGTCCTGCCTGTGGGATAGGCCCTAAATCAGGGACAGGCAAAATATGACTTGTAGGCCAGATTTGGCCCACCAGGCACTCTTATTCAACCCACTGTGACAGCCAACTAATTCTACCCCACCTAGCCCGTGTGCCCATGAGGGTGGGAGCAAGATGCCCACTATATACACCCCCTGCCAACATACCGTGTTGTGCCTCACTGTCATCGTCGTGGGCAGAAGTGTCCGGCCAAACCAGCACACAGCTCCCAGGCAGTGCTGCTGCTGCCACTGCTACAGCCTCTGGGGGATCTGCTTGGCTTCCCTGGTGTCCCACTTGCAGCAGGTAGGGAAGTGGCAGGGGCAGAGAAGGCAGGGAGCTGCACCTGGGCAGGAGTGTGGGGTTGGGGCTGGTGGCAGCAGCACAGAGCTTGGTTGGGTAGGGTGTGGGTGTGAAGATGGGTGTGGAGACCCCTCTGCCATGTTCCCCCTATATTCTAGGTGGAAGTTCTCAGGGAGCTCGTGCCCAGTGCAGGCACTGGTGCCCGGTGGCACGTGGCTCTGGCCGGCGTTGCACATAGGTGCGAGGAGCGCAGCCTAGCTGGGCTGCCTCTATTGCCAAAGCCCTGTGCTGCACATGTGCGACTCCCACACTTGCAAAGCACTGGAGGGAAGCTCTATGCAATGGAGGCAGCTGCCTTTGCCGCTCCCTGCTGTGCAGGTCCTGGGACTCCGCGGGGAAGCAGGGGCCTGGGCTCCCCTCCTCTTCGATCAGAGTCCATCCATTTCCCTTGTCTCTCACACTATGACACTAAGATTTTATTTTTTGGTTATTATGCAATCACTTCTATATATACGATGCAAACACAAATCATGACAAATATCATTTGTAATAAAATTAATATGTGTTATAGTAGATGTTTGGCTTTTAGTGTATGATTGTTTTTTTCTGGTTCTAAGATGTAACCCCCCTCCCAAAAGGAGTATTTCTGGGGGACAAGAGGAGGGGCTTCTGGCGGCGAAGGTCAGGGGTTGGGGGCAGGACTTCTGGTTCCAAGATGGCAACTAGGGGGTGGGGCTACTGTTAAGGGGCAAGGCTACCAATGTGGCCCTCCAAAGCTCACAAACCTCTAAGTCGCCCTTCAGCTGAAATAATTGCCTGCCCCTGTCCTAAATGAATCTCTGGCCTATTTAATTAATACAAGATACTTGCTCATTTATAGTTGGTTAGGGTCTAAACCAGTGAGGGCCAATTCTTTTAGCAGGTGTACCACAAGTTTAAGCCCTTTGCTTTCCCCCAAGTGCTAGTCCTATCCCTTTCCCTGCCTGATCTGCTGCTCTGTTTTCTGCTCTCTTCCCTGTGCTTCCTGCTTGGTCTGTTGCTCAGCTTGCTGTTTGCTTCTGCTTCCTGCCCTATCTGCATGTGTCACACAGAAGGTGCCTATACTACTTGTTACATGTGCACCACATGTTGACTATTCTAATCTCAACTGTGATGCAAAGTTTGCTTTTTGTGGGGGGGAAAATAGTGGTTCCCCAAGTGGTACAAATGGCAAACAAAGAAATAATGTAATAGTTTTTATTCTATACTGTGAATATTTCATGTTTAAAACCAATTTTTTCTTTTGGCTTCTCTAGTTTATAACACTTTGCTTGAAAATGATTCAAATTCAGAAGTGAGGCGTGCAGTGTTGTCATGTATTGCTCCATCTGCCCAGACATTGCCAAAAATTGTCGGTCGTATTATGGATGTTAAAGAAGCTGTCAGGAAGCTGGCATATGAGGTAAAACATCCCAACATCTTTTAATTTCTGTTTCAAAACCTTCAGAAACTTTTTGTTTTGTAAAATAATCTCTTGATGGAAAAGAGAGGTAATTGGTATTTTTCATACTCTGTTATGGGGAAAGTTCTTGCATAAGGCACAGCCAGGTTCCCTAACTTTTCAAGTTGCTTCTTCTGAATCTTTGCAAAAGTAGTCAATTTTTCCTTGGTGACATGAGGTTTTTGGTCATTGTGAACGTGAACAAAGGCAAATTTTGTAGTGGTGAGTATGCAAACTTTGTTGAGCACAGCTCTTCAGGAACAGAGAACATAAAAATTCTATTTGTTTCCTACTCGTTTTGTAAATTCAACTTTTTTCTCGGAGCTATGCATTTTTTCCCTATAGCCTGTGTGTCGTTAGAGTTTCATTAGGATTCATGTATTGCTTTATTGTAGTAGCACCTAAATGTCCAAAGTGTGGTATAAACACAAAGAAAGAAATGTTTTTATCCCAGAAGCCTCAAAGGCTGAAGTTCAAGAAACAGTCACATAGCCACCACTGAGAAGAGTTTAGCTCCATCCTCCTTCGAACCACCATTCAGGTAGTTGAAGGCTGCTAAATCCCCCCTCAGTTTGTTCTCTGAACTTAATATGCCCAGTTCCCTCAGCCTCTCCTCAGAAGTTATGTGCCTCTGCCCCCTAGCTATTTTCATTGCCTTCTGCTGGACTCTTTCTAATTTATCCACATCCTTTCTGTAGTGGGGGCCCAAAACTGGACACGCTACTCCAGATGTGGCCTCACCAGTGCCTAATAAAGGGGAATAATCACTTCCCTTGATCTCTTGGTAGCGGTCCTACTAATGCATCCTAGTATGTCATTAGCCTTCTTTGCAACAAAGGTGCACTGTTGGCTCATATTCAGTTTACTGTCCATTGTACCCCCCCAGGTCCATTTTTGTAGGGCTGCTATCTGTAACCCCCCAGGTCCATTTTTGTAGGGCTGCTATCTAGCCACTCAGTTCCCAGTCTATACTGGTGCATGGGATTGTTCCATCCTAAGTGCAGGACTTTCACTTCTCCTTATTGAACCTCATGAGGTTTCTTTTGGCCAGTCCTCCAATTTGTCTAGGTCTCTGAATCCTAGCCCTACCCTCCAGCATATCTACTCTCCCCAGCTTGACGTCATCTGAAGACTTGATGAGGGTGCACTCCATCCCATCTTTCACAGTATTGATGAAGGTATTCAACAACCAACCCTAGGACTGACTCTTGGAGCAATCCACTTGATACAAGCTGCCAGCTAGACATGGGGCCATTGATTATTACCCTTTTGAGTCTGATCTAGCTATTTTTCTGTCCACCTTACAGTCCATTCATCCAACATGTACTTCTTTAGCTTGCTTTTAAGAATGTGGGAGAATTTAGTAAGGTTTTTGATGCAGTCAAAGTATATGTTGTCCACTGTTCTTCCCACATCCACAGAGCCAGTCTTCTTATAGAAGGTAGTCAGGTTGGTCAGGCATGACTTGCCCTTGGTGAATCGATGCTGACTGTTCCTAATCACCTTCTTCTCCAAGTACTTAGAAATGGATTCCTTGAGGACCTGCTCCATGATTTTTTTTTTCCAGGGACTGAGGTGAAGCTGAATGTAGTTCCCTGGATCCTCCTCTTGGATGAGTGCTGTTTGCCCTTTTCCAATCATCCAGGGCCCTCTTAGGTAATCAAACTTTAGTTTTTAGGTTGCTATCTGTACTGATGGTCTCTGAAGGAGATATTTTGGTTTCATGTAGCAGTGTTATTTCATCAAATAACATGTTTGAGTTCTCTTTTTAGTGCCTCAAAGGAAAATTTGCTCTTAAGTGGCAGGAAGGAAAAATTTAAGTGCTAATGCTGTGCAGGATTAAGTAAGCAGACTCCTGTGTTCATATAAAACCCTGCTGAAGTAAAATGCAGTTGAGCCTGCAAAGTCAAGAGTTCCTCTCCTTGGCTCTCCACAACACTGGGCCACAAATGCAGCAGGTTTATCTATCTTTGAGACTATGGTCAGAAGCTTGTTTTGTAATTGCTGTTAGACAGTAGCATTTAATTTTTTAACTATGCTTCTACATTCTTGATTCTGTTAGGTTTACCTTTTATTTACCACCATAATGGGTACTTGGAGTGTTCAGTTTCAAGCTGCTGAGTCTACAGTGTAGAAATTAATTTTAGTCAGATATCTGTCTTTTTTAAAGGTTTTGGCAGAAAAGGTTCCAATGAAAGTTTTGTCCATAGCCCAGAGAGTAAAGCTATTGCAGCAAGGACTCAATGACAGATCTGGTAAGAGAACTATTTCCTTCATCATTTTTGCTTGCTGTTACTAATGGATTCAGTTTTTTAAGGTTTATTGTCAATTATTTTTCATAGTTTTGCTATGCTTGCATACTCACAGATATGCAGAAACATGCAGAGGTACAAGCTGTAGCGTAACAGCTTGTATTGGTATGCTGTCATAGTGATACAGTTGCTATATTTGTCTATATCTAAAGTTTGGTTTTTACATTCAACCCAAGTCAACACTTATTCTCCGTACTTCAAATTCTTTAATAGGGTTATGAGCAGGGGTTATGGTGAACTTCAGGGTGGCTGCAACCCACCCTGTAGCCCCCTCCCAGCGGCACCGCTGTGCCTGGCCCAGGCTCCGCTGGGAACTGCCCCAGCTCCAGTCCACCCCGTGCAGATCCGGGGCCTGTTCCTGGCAGAGCCAAAGACGGGTAGGGCGGGGGAGTGACATCGTTGGCAGGGGGCTATGGGGGGGGTCTGCAGCCACCCCAAAGTTCGCTGTAGCCTCCTTATAGCCCCCTGCTCCCAGCGGCATTGCCTCCTGCACGCTCTGCCTGGCCTGGGCTCTGCTGGGAACAGCCCCGGCCCCAGCCCTCCCTGCCTCACACAGATCCAGGGGTACATGCTTCCCGGTGCTCTCCCGGACGAGTGACAGCAGTGGTAGCAGGAGTCGTTGGATGAGCCACCTCCTCCAGGCGCCCCCGCCTTTCCCCAGATGAGCCCTGCTCTATCCCATGTCCCTGGATGAGCTGAGGCTTTGTCCCCTGCCCACCCATCCTGACTGAGCAGCACTTGCCCCAGCTCTAGCCCCTCCCTCCCTCACAGCAGGGACTTGATCGCCTTCCTCCCCACCCCACACTTAATAGCTAGAGGCAGCTCTTCACACTGCAGGCTGTCTTCGTTGCCTGTGGGCTGCGTTGCGGCTGTGTGCAGCATGGGCATTTATTGGCCCAATTATTGGCCACTTAAGGCCAGTATCAAATCATTTTCTTTATATCGGTACCGATCTGATACCAGACCGATGTATTGGGGCACCTCTACTTTGTATGTCTTTATTATTTCTGGTGCTTTTAGAGGCAGGGGCAAGATGGCTCACTTTTTGATTCTCTTTAAAACCAGAGGTAGCAACGTAAAACTCGGTGGTGTTTTTTAATGTCATCATATTGCCTCTTTCCTTGTATCAGATTGTAAGAAGTTACTGACCATATTTTAAAATGGACTAAGAAATATGCAGTATGAAATTGTATTTGAATATATATGGGAAACATGGTACTTTATACTTTCAATATAATTAGCTTCCTTTATCGCTAAATAGATGCTGTTAAGGAGGTGGTGAAGAAGAAACTTCTTCAATCTTGGTTGCGGGTGACTGAAGGGGATGTTTTAGAATTGCTTCATCGACTGGATGTAGAAGACTGTCCTGAAGTGGCTGTTCCTATGCTTAATGCCATGTTTTCATTATCTTCAATTAGTGACTTAGTTCAAAACTGCAAGAACCTTGATAGCAGGTACATGAGCTAATTCTATGCATCTTTAAAGATGAATACTTTCAACTGTTACAAATTTCAGTTCAGGATTTTAGTCTTTAATGGGGGAGGGGGTAGTGTTCTTTATTATGGAGAAATGAGCTGAAAGAGTATCATGCTCTATACTCATGATTCGCAACTGGGGTTTTGCTGTCTTGCCTTTTCAATTTGGCATTACCGTAAACACTGTTAGAGTACTTCATCTAGTTGTGGTGTTACGGTTCAGGGAAGATGCTGCAAAAAGGGATAGGATTCAAAAAACCCGCAGGAACATTTTAAATAGAGACTGTTAGACGTATGGTTCATGGGTCATTTGGCCAGCAGGGCTTCTTGCTGAGACTGTCAGAGCCCCTTTGTCAGCACCAACAGCTGAGGAGTAAATATGGCAGCTGCTCAAGCCCTTTTGCTTTTCTCTGGCACAGCGGCTTCCATAGCAGTATCTAGGTATATTGAACAGCAAGCAGCACTGTTAGTTCCTTGGTTACTGGCACTAACACACTGTCTCTGGCAGTTGTACTGTTATCTCCTTTACTGCTGGCACTTGTGGTGAGTAGCTTCCAAGCTAGATCTGGACGTGGGTCATCCATCTTGTGAGAGAACTACACAAGGCCAAATGAGTTTGATACCCCTGATTGAAAGGATTGAAAAACTGCTATAGTGAGACTCAAGGGGTTCTGCACATTCATTGCTCAAAGAAAGAGATGATTTGATCAGTGTGTAATACTGACACAGTAAACACATTGTGTGCTGTATTGCAGAATTCTGCAAACTGTTTCTGTGGATTTGTCTCATCCCATCTTTTTAGCCGTAGTGTCAAGTTCATTGTGGGTGTTTGGGGCTGCTAATTGGAATACGTATGTGAGTTTGTCCTTGGCGGGTTACTTGCTGTTAAGTGGGAAGTCTGCATCAAAATACAGATGGCAAATGGCTTTAGTTAGTTAGTTAGTTAGTTATTTTAGCAAAATGATCAATCTTGAATGTAACGAATGAAGTGGAAAATGAAAAAGGATGGTTCTAGGGTTGCATCTTATTTCCATCCATCACATGGACTCTTTCAAATGTTTTTCCTGCGTTAACATTGAATTTCGTGGCACATCATGCCATCATTTGTACATACATGCAGAACGACTCTCAAATATTATTGAAATAGTTCTTGTGTTTCACTCAAACAGTATCAGCACTTTTTTCCTGTGAACTGAACTTTGCTAGTTAAATTTTCAGGGAAAACTAATTGAAAATTGCGTTTTATGTTTTAATATTTTAGCTGATATCAACAGTTTCTCTGTATGTGTCTATACTTTTCAGAAAAATGATTCCAGTGGAAGAGCTTACTGCTGAAAATGCTTTGTACTGGAGATCTCTTTGTGAGTATCTAAAGTCAAAGGGTGAAGAAGGTGAAGCTTTATTAGAGCAGATTGTGCCAGAACCTGCCATCTATGCAGAATATCTGCTAAGGTAAATATATTTTAAACTTTAAATTTTAATCTCTAAAGTGTGTGGTTTAAAAAAAAAAAAAAAAAAAGTAACAGGAGAGATTAGTTTAATTTATTGATGTATAACCATTCCTTATATCAAATGCTTACAGTAAAGAAATCAGCAAACATGTGCATGAATTGGAGGGTAAGGATAAGGATTAAATGATTAACACACATTCACAGATTGAAGATCATCAGTCTTGTATCTGATCTTATCTCTGGATTTTCAGTTTGTGCAATGTTACTTGTTCTTATATTTTGTTCAAAAAACATTAAAGCTGCAAAATCAATTTAAGAAATGTCAAAAAATAAAGCAGTAGGTAATTTATGAGGCCATACATTTGAATGAGGAGGATAAAAAGGTATTAAATTAAAGCTAGCCATTGAATAAGCACTGTCCTTGCTTTGTTACAGAATGAGGCAGGGATCCTGTCTTAATAATATCATGTGGTTGTGTAATGAAAGTGTGTATCAGTGCATATGCACAGAACAGCTAAATTAAGTTTATATGGTCAACCTTAAATTTGGAATTTCCCAACTTTTAAATATTTGACTGTTTTGAACCTTGGTGTTCATTTACTTATCTTTTGGGTGTAAATTCCTAACTTTTTATGAAGCAATCTGAAACCCGTTATGTCAAATCCAACCACCTTGACCCTCTTCAATTTGGGTAATCAGGATTAGGATGTTGAGATCTAGAGCAATAGTCCTCTCTCATTTGAGCTAACAGAGTAAATGGCTGATGGCACAATGCTGTTTATCCTTTGTGTAGCTGTCACTACTGGGGATAAGACAGATTGTCAGTTTGTTTCACAAATATTTGCTAGGCAGCAATGAGTGTCTGAGTTTGAAAATCCTGGGTTCCATTTCAGGCTTTGGAGAATAGAGCATTCTAGTGGTTATGAGTTATTCTTTTCCCTGATATCCTTCTATCAGTCTCCATCCCCTGTTCTTTTACTTAATGAGCTTCTGCATTTTTTCCTCATTCAGCTCACCTAGCCTCACTGCATTCTGTACTACCTGGTACCACTTAGGCTCAAGCAATAAAGCAGTTGTTGAGGAAGTCTTGGTTTACCCTGCAAACCTATGCAGGATCATGCTCATTTAATTTATGGAAGGATGCATACACACTGTCTGGCAGATCAGAGCTGTCTATTCTGAGTGCAGGTGAAGTCGTAAGAGAATATTGTTGTTTTATTGCATATTTAGGGATTGTGGAAGTTAAGATCTTTCAGTGGAAGTTAAGATCTTTTGGAACTTTAAAAAATTCCATCAACTTCAGTCAATGATAGTTGGGATGGCAAGCCAGTTAAATAATGTCAACTGACTACCAATGGACTATTCACGCTCAAATACTCCAGCGAGTCTAAATGTCTTGATGTAGGCAGTTGAAATGGGGGGAAAAAAAGTTGGTCAGGAAGAAAGTCAGTGCATTTTGCATGTATTAGAGGAGAGAAGCTGCCTGCTTTCTGTCCATCTGTGTGATCTGGGTCCTGAGTGAAAAGGTCCCGAGTAGAAAGAGGAAAATGCCTGAGAACATTTTACTTTACTGACCTTCTGATAGAGTAGCAGATACAAACAGAACTGGGTAGCAAGTGGCTGATTTAAAATGCAAGAAATGTTTTATAATCTAGACACTTGCATTCTAGTGGGTGAGGCATTAATAATAATGGGAAGTGGGGCAGCCAAAATCACTTGTATGGAAATATTTTACCAGAAATAAACATAGGAAAAACTGTTGAAGCTAACACAAGTACATGACAGCTGTAGGTAAAATGGAGAAGAGAAGTCACAAATGTTTCTTAGCTATGGTCAAAATAAATTTGTATAGTTAAATGACAAGAAAAAAGAACCATCTGCATAAATATCTTTTTGAATTCTCTTCTGCTTCACCTTTGTACATATCATCACAATATATTGGTGAAATTAATGAGTGACAATATGGAAATGGACTTTGTTTAACTTGTTTTACATTCAACAACAGCATAAGAATGTTGCTGCTGTGTGCACTACTCTGTTTCTGGAAAGTCTTCAAATGTTCATCAAATTGGTATAAATAGGAATCTATTTAACTTGCGGCGAGACAAGCCATTTTTGCAGCATGCTCGTGCCATGAAGGGCCAATTTCACAACCATTTCCTGGCAGCCCCACCTCTTGTTGTAGATTGGTGGAGAGGCCCTGCCCCTTGCTGTAGAGAATAAATCTTGATCACATGTGTGGCTACGGGGATTGCCACATTGTCCAAGTATTGCAGTAAGGATTGGGAGGTTCTAAAGCAGTGTATTATATGATCAATAAGCTGTTTTTTGGGGTGGTGGTTGATGGAATATTTCCTGGCTTTGTTTGTTGTTTTGCAGTTTCCGCAAAAACTGCAGAACCACAAATTAAATATGTCCCTAGTTATAAATAGCTTTTCCCCACAAATGTCAGATAACCATAAAAATTAACTTCTTTGCTAAATGTATTCTCAAATCTTGTGGATTAATAGATAACAAGCCTTGCTCGACTCCTTCACTGATGTTCTTGAAGTCCAAGACTGAGGCTGCTGATAAAAATAAAATACTGTAGAATAAACCTCCAGCTCTGTTCTTGGTAATGTGTTCCCACATGTAATGCCCATGTGTCCTCATACAAGCAATATTGGAATCTTTAATAACAATTACCTGTTGGGGTCTCTGTAGTCTTTATTATCTGTACTGTTTAAAGAGACTGGGCAAGATGGCTCACTTCTAGATTCTCTTTTTAAAACCAGAGACAGCAAGGTAAAACTCAAACTCGGTGGTGCTTTCTTCAGTTATCGTGTTGTATTATGTCAGCAGTATACCATTTCAGGTTAAGTACTAGAATTTTTTTCCCTACTTATGTCTAATTTATGAAGTTCCAAGTGGGAAAACAGTTTTATGATTTTTTTTTTTTAAATACTAAAGTGGAAGCTGTGAAGAGAGTTGCTGCTCTTACTGAAACGACTCCTTGAGCGTTCCTAGCATCTGGTGGTGGAGTGATTATTCATAGTGAAGTTGTAATTGTTATTATCAATAAAAAGTAGTAGCTTACACTGCCTAATACCAAGAACAAATTTATGAATACTAAGAAACATTTGTGTTAATGCTGAGTGAAGTCAATTAACAGAAGTTAAAGTGAAAAGAGAGGAAAAAAATCTTGGCAAGAAAAAAAAGCCATCTTGTTACACACAGGGCTACCTGTCTTCATCCATGCTTCCAGGGCCAACACCTTTGTGCTGAAGTTTGGTTCAGCTTGTGACGTTATATTGCAGCAGTTCCTAAACTAGGGATTGTGACTAAATTGAAGTCACAGCATTTATGAGTGGGAGTTATAAGCCCTATCAAAATTGCATTGGGAGAGTCAATGCGATCCAGCCTTATTGTGGCTGTTGCCAATTTTAACAGAAACAAATAAAAGATTCTGGTAGAGCTAGGAAGTTTGTAATGCAAAAATATGGCTGTGCCATCGTTATGTCATGTAGAATGTAATCCCAACTCTTGAACTGAAAGAACTTGTTCCTTTGTCCTGGTAGAAAGCGGTTCACCTATGTAACGTTCTATAGTGGCAGAAATTCTTTTACCACATCCATGTACCACTGAGTGGGCAAAATAAAATTTGGGGAAAACATCTAGCCAAAAACTGGTAATAGACTAAAGACCTCTGCTGCTGGGAAGCTAGTGACTATCTCAATTTAAAATCAGAGAAGAGATGGCAGATTAAGAGTTGGTATCAATATTAATTTGAAGAGGAAGCAACTAATGCTCATGGATATGGTGCTTATGACATCTGGATAAGGGAGTTGAAGCTGCTGATAAAGGAAAAGAATAGCATTTTGTTTTGTACTGGAGCGCAGCAAAAACAACGCGAAGGCAGATCTAGATTAAGTGTAAGTGTAATTCTGTGGCAGGCCATGTCCATTCCCCTGCCCCAACTTTTTGGTAGCCCAGTAGGTCGCCTAGGACAGCTCTGCAGGCCATAAATTTGACACACCTGTTCATAATAACTTTGCCTGCCTTCCTGCCAGTCTTCTGTGAATTCTTCCTGCCACTTTTTCCTCACAGCTAGCAAACTGGAATAAGAGAAACTAGGTTTTACAGGACCAGATATGAAGCAACTTCCATACTTACAGGTGTCTGAGTGCCCACAAGACCCTCCCATTTCAGATCATATTTGATAATTTAAGATCCTTGATCAGTTGATTTTATGACAGCACAGTGGTACCCTAAGAGCAGAAGCTCAGGTATTTGGGACCATAATTGCTTAGGAACAAAAGCAGAACTGCTGACTTTATCTAGAAATGTGTTAGTATCCAGCACATATCCTGGAGCCACAGGTGTTTCCAGCATGAAATTACTTATTAACCCAGCAGCTGATCAGAAAAGTAGGTGCCTTGTCATATTTTTTTTATTTTGCTTTACACCATTAACTCATCTGCACAAATGATGTCTCCCCCACTTTTTTTTAAAATCCATATTGACGTTTGTCCAAAAAGCATACCATGATCTATATTACACGAAATATTTTGTGAATTATTTAGGATTTTTTTTTCCCAGTATAACCACTTCTGTCTCCATAATACCCAGATTTTTCTTTCTTGCTCTATGGTTGCCACACTTCACCAATCTAAGAATTAATTACTGGGTACTTCTCACGTAAGATTTTCCAGGGTTCTGTATGGATGTGGTTATTAAATATTATGCTTGTTGCCCAAGTAGAAAAATATTCAAGGGTATATTTGAGAAATGGTTTATGTATGTATATTTAAAGATAATAAACACAAGGGGGCATGATTAAACTTTATAATTTATTTTTTTTTAGAATGCTTTCAAGTGCTTAACTTTATGCTAATTTAGGCATCTCAATATTGGGGTTGTATGAACTTTTTATACATTTTGAAATACCCGAATTGCTTGTCTTCTAAATAGACTAGAACTTACAATTTTTCAAAAAGGAAAACCCATAAGCATTCACAATAAAATAATTATGAAACTTCTGGAATTGAAGTGGGGGGGGGGGAGAGAATCTTTTTATTATATGAAAATACTAAGGAAAAGTTGCCTTTTTGTGTTTTTTGACATTGCAGTGAAAACAATGCATTCAATTATGTCTTCTTTTTTGCATTCAGTTACCTTCAGAGCATTCCAGTTCTCAGTGAAAAACAAAGGGAAGATTTTTCTTGTATTGAACACTTGATGACAAAAGAATTTATAGGTCAGCAGCTGAGTCTTCTTATAGGCTGTATGGATACCACTGAAGAGGGGGGAAGGTAAACTTAATATTATTCATGTCTGATTTTTTTTTTTTTTTTTATTTGAATCTTTGACATTTAGTAGGGAAATCTGTGACCTTGTACCTAGAATGTGTTTTTAAGAAAGAACCTAATCAACCAGTCAAAATTCAGCAATCAATAGCATGATTTCCAGGTATGGGCTGAGTCCTATTTGCTTACTCTAGTAGGAAATTAAGTATTAAATATTTTTTTGTTATTTCAGACCCACAGTTAACAAGGTAGTGTATTCACTTCTTTTTCTGGCCAGAACAGCTAAGTGCCAACTGAATATCCTTCATGACATGGTGTCGGTGACATAGATTTCCATTTAAGTTCCAAGCCAAGTTGACTGATTCATTCAAATGTCTTTCTTCCAACTTGAGCAAATATGCAAGTCATGGAAAAATCATACGCTTGGAACATCATCTCTTGTGTGTATACTCATTTGTCTTTTTCTGAATGTATCTGTATTTCAAATAAAACTGCTGATTTGGCAGACTTATTGTTATCTAATGAACTGGGAAGGCTTTGAAGGAGTAAAGTTCTTTGAAATATCAGAATAGATAATAAAAAAGTGTCTATAGCAGGGGCAGGCAATTATTTCGGGTGGAGGACCGCTTACTGAGTTTTGGCAAGCTGTCAAGGACTGCGTGGGTAGCCTGCCCTTTGACAGGTGCCCCACCCTCTCGGTGCCATCTTGTGACCAGAAGTCCCACCCTTGCCCCTGGAAGTACTTCTTTCAGCAAGGGGTTTTGCAGTCTCAGAACCAGAAAAATACCAAATTATATTCTAAAAAGTGATCATCTACAACATTCATTAATTTGATTTTAAAAATGTTTTTGTCCTGATTTACATGCGTTTGTGTAGTGTATGCAGAGGTGACTGCACAATAGCTTAAAATGAAGTCTTATTCTTGTATATTGTGGGGGGTGGGTATAGGTTTGTGGGGGCTGTGGGTGTATGTGGGGAGAGTGGCTAGGGTTTGTGTATGGCAGTAGGAGGGGAGGCGTAGATGCATGTGTATGGAGGGGTGTGCGTGTGGGACTCGCCCTATGAACACACACCCACCCACACACTGCCCCTGTGCCTGCCGACATGCCCGTGAACACACATACATACCCCTACCAGCGCGGTCCCATGCTCTGTGGTCTGGGGATGCAGCAGGAAGCCACAGCCACATGGTACTGGAGCAGGGCGGGGGCAGGAAATTGGGGAACTGGCTGGGGGTGGGTGGGGCTGGGCTGCTGAAGCCTGCAATCCTGCTGAGAGCTCCCTCTGGTTCCTACTGCCCCTGGCTCCAGCCAGCTTTGACAGGGAGCCAGGGCAAATAGATATTAATTTACTAAATGTTTTAGGGGCTCTAATCCATACTGTTTTTATCGCATTTGTCTTCTTTTAGATCAGTGTTGTCCAACTACTTAGTACCTGCTCAGTTTGGGTCGTGGGTCCTTGGGCTACACCCCCTACCACACATGCCAGCTATAATGCAAATGTGGGCAACCATTGCACTGCACAGGCAGATAGCTCCCACCTCTGCTCCCTTGCTGGACCCTGCTGTGGACTTCCCTAGTGTTTTGAGCTATGCTACCACACCCTTTGGCATGGGAGCAGGAAGTGAAAGTTAAGGAAAGGAGGGGGGAGCCTAGAGACCCTGGCTAGAACAGCAGCCAGAGCAATAGGAGGAGTGGCAGCTGGATAGGAGTCTGGGGGCTGCACACTAACCCATTGCAGGTCTCATATGGCCTGCGATCTGCCAGTTGGGCGGCCCTGATTTTAGATCATTATCCCACTTATATAGAAAATTCAGTGTTAACTGGTAAAACAAGGCCACTAAACACTATTGATTAAGGGAAAAATGATTCACTAGCATAGTGAAGAACATTCTAGTATTCTAGTAATAAATATTCTTTAGGATACAGAAAATAGATTTAATATTAGCTATGAAATTTGAGAAAGGAAGCTGTAATTTTAAAAACAGTATATCTTTTTTGTTTTTGTTTTTGTTTTTTTAATTGCAGGAAACGTCTGTTGGCCGTTTTGCAGGAGATACTTATTCTACCTACCACTTCATTGTCTCTCATATCTTCACTTGCGGAAATATTGCTCAGTATTATTAAAGATGATGACAAAAGAATTGAGACTGTAAGTAACTTTAGCTGTTGTCTAGGTCCTATAACAACTTGCCTTCACAAAGTATTATAGTGGAAGTAGCAGAAATCAACTATATTTGTCAGCATTTAGATTCTTATTTCCTTTTCCAGGCTAGCCTAAGTTATCATTCACCTTAGTAGATGTGCACATCTATTCTATATGTAAATTAGCTGACACTTGCGCAGCTTATGGTATGTGCCTTTTGACTGGCCATGTACTAGCGTGTTCAACACCAATATCACCTTAAATTTAGTGTGCTCTTGATTTTTCCAGTTTGTAGAGGTCTTTTAACATGCCAGATCTCAATCCAGTTTTTTTCAGAACATTCTAAAGCACTACTTTAAAGATGATTCAAACCCATATTTGCATACTTTTTCCCCCTTCCATTTATTTTACCCCCTCCATACTTTTTGGAAAGAAGTCACTAGAGGTGCACCGATACGTCAGCCTGATATCGGATCGGTACCGATATGAAGAAAATTGTCCATATCAGATATTGGCCCTATGGGGCTGATGCTTTGGCTGATAAATGCCCATGCTGTGCGAAGCCGCGGCACAGCACAGAGCAGAGCTGGCAGTGTGGAGAGCTGCTAAGTCGGAAGCGGAGTGGGGAGGGAAGGGAGGTAGGGGTGCAGATCAACACCTCCCATGGTGAGGGAGTTGGCAGGGACAGGTGCTGCCCAGCTGGGGTGGGAAGGGGGCGTGGCTCGTGGGGTAGGGGCAGCTCCTGCTGCTGCTTGCATGGTGAGATGGGCTGGGTGGGGGGGCAGGCTGGATCTGCATGGTGCGGGGCAGGCTGCAGCTGAGGGGTGGAGGCAACACTGTGAGTGGCTCTTCTCTCTAGGGGCCAGGCTTGGAGCAGGCTCTGGCAGCGCTAGGAGGCGGCTACAGCCACCCCAGATTTCACCACAGCTCCGCTCCCAGCCCCACGGCACCATCCGATGCAGCCACGTCTTTTCCTGACACTTGGGTGGAGGCAGGGTGTTCAGCCAGGGCTATGCTGGACGGGTGGTGATGGTATGGGGCTGGGAGCGGACCTGTGGCAAAATTTGGGGGGGCTGCAGCCTCCTTCCAGTGTTGCCGGAGCCTGCTCTAAGCCCAGCCCCTGGCGAGAAGAGCCATGCACCAGCTCCACCCCACAGCTGCAGCCTGCTCCGTGCCATGCAGATCCAGGGTAACGCATCCCCCCCAACCCTGCCCCTTCCCTCACTGTGGGGGGCATTGATCTGCCCCTTCCCATCCCTCCCCTCCCGTCCCCTCTCCACTTCCACCACACCGGACTTGCCACCTGGAGGCAGCTGTATCGGATATTGGATCAGTATTGGATATGCCGCCTTAAATATTGGCTATTGGTATTGGCGCCGAAAATCTCTATGTTGCACCCCTAGAAGTCATGAATGAGTAACTGAAAAAGGACTATGCCTGGAGCACTCTGGCTATCTTAGCTCTAATGACCATATTGCTCTAACTATAATATACTACGTTAATCTGCATTCTATGGACATTAGGAAATTTCACACCTCTTGCTGGTGGGGCAGTGTTTTCAAAAAGCACTATTGAGCAGAGGAATTACTTTTAATGTAAGAAGACCAAGTATATATCTTATTTTGTTGTATATCATGCTCCATGTATAAGATGCACACCTTGTTTTTTGGAATGTTGACCAAATCAAAAAAATGTCCTTGACAATACCAGTAAGTAGAGTATTTTCATAAGAAAATTACAGAAATATACAGGAGGAGGGGAACAGAACCCTGTAATGCTGGTTCTGTTTTAACCCCGTAGCTGTGGGACATTGTACCTGCCTTGCTCAAGAAGTGAGGTTGGGCAATTTGGCTTTTGTAGGATCAGGTCTTTAGCTGCTGTCACTGTTTGAGCTAAAGTGTCCGGCCTCATTTCTTGAACTTGGTGGACAGCCAGTTGTACCTACCATTTTAGCCCACCTGGCTCAGAGGGGATCTGGCCAGTTTCACTCCAACTGAAGTGGTCCTTCAGCTGACCCTGCTGATTGACCTGAACAGCCTGGCCCCAGTTTTTAAGCTGCGTGGCCCCTTAGTTGCTCTGGCATGCACTGTTGTCTGCCTACTTGTATTAAAGAGCTGGTACATTTGACTTCTGGAAGATTGGACCCTTTGCTCCCCACATTTCCTTAAGACATGCACCACAGTTTCCAACAACTATTTTTTTTAAGTGTTTGTTGTATATGAGTAAAATGTATGTTTCCTCATTTCTTAAATGCAGACTAATAATTTTTGCCTCTAATATTAGGTTGCAGAAATTATCTCAGAAGTACGTGAACCAATTGTTACGTTTGATAAGCCTATAGATGCAACTGAAATAAGAAAGCAAAAGCTTAAGGTAAATAAGTTTTAGATCATATGAAATCAGTGGACATAACTTCTACTGAAAGATCCTTTTATTTTATAATAAATATTTTTATAAAATATTTAAAAGATGAGTATATGGACTAGTCTATGCAGGGATGATGCATAGGGGTGCACTGCACCCATGGGTGGTGCTTGCCACCCTGCCTCCGCTACATACAGTGCCTGCAGTGTCTGTGGGGGCTCCCGCCGCCACCAGTGCAGCTGTGCCCCTCCAGCTGCCAGGGGCACACGCTGTTCATGAGTTTGTGTACAAATATTTTGAACATAAGTTTGCAGCTTGTAAAGATTAGTTGCAATACTGTCACTTTATATTTTCTTGGTATTCCATTTTAGCTGGCTGAAATAAAAGTGAAACTTTTTGAAACGAAAGTAGCTTTGGAGGAGTGCATTGATCTTCAGGATTTTAATCGTGCATCGGTATTAAAAGAGAAAATAACTGAGCTGGAACATATCAAAAATGATCTGATAAAAGAAGCAGAGCAGCCTGAAATAGAAGAAATGCGTGTGGAAAAGGTTCTCTTCTTTTTATTAATCTCTTCCATCCTTCCCCAGACTCCCCATCCCCATACCAGCACTTGCATGGTATATTTTGAGACAGGTAACTACAAACCAGTGAATAAAAATATTATCAAAGTGCTGAACAGGCCTGTGACTTCCTTATGTGTGTATTTAAAGCTGCAAGCCAGCATTTCATTGGCTTCAGTTTCACTGTGGCACTTAAATTTGAAAGTTGAATTGTTGTGCACATTAGTAAAATGCATTATAATTTAACTGCTGATTTTTTTTTTTAAATATATTTTTTTCTTGCACAGTTCATGTACTTGAGTAAGGTTATAATGAAACCTTTGTATATTGGGTTTTTATCTTTAATGCTCTTAGTCATAAATGAAAAAGTGAATTTCAGATTCAGCAAACAGTAATCTATTTTCACTTGGATGCCAATAGGTAGACGCTGAGTAGCACTCCTGAGAGAGTGTGTAGTATAAGGATAGCATTTCACTTGAATAGAAAAAAAAATATTTATTTGTCTTTCTTTCCAAACAACAAACTTCTTGTTTGTCCTTAAGAATGATCCTGAAACACTACTGAAGTGTTTGATGATTTGTTATGAACTTCTCAAGCAGATGTCATTTGTGAAAGGAATAGGTTCAACCACGAATGGAATCGTTGAATCTCTGGTATGTAACGATAAATCCTACAACTTTACAGATATATAAATTGAAATTTATTTGTTCTAGTTTCACTTAATTTTGTCTTAAGTATCACACGTAGAAAAATTAGTCTTGTAATGCTTGCATCTCCAAACTGTTGTGATAACCATGAGCATACAAAAAAGGCATTTATCTTTAGCAGGATTTGTACCTTTGCATATGTATAAATATGTATTCATTTATAATTTTTAACTTCAATTTTTAAAGTACTCTTGGTACCAATGCAGTGGTTTTGTCCTGCTCTTGGTAGGGTCGCACTCATTGCCCTAGATGGGCAGCCCCTGCCCCACTCCCTCCCTCTCTCCCTCAAAATGGGGGCCTCAGTCTGCCTGCCCGACTTACCAGCTAGACACTGCTCTCTATGCTACTGGGCTGCATTCCTGGCTGTGTGCATGCTGCGGCTGCACACATGCACGCAGATCTAATATGTGATTAATGCCTATTGGACTCAGCTGTTAATAGGCAGTTTCCCACTCTTTTCTGCAATGATATATGTCAGTGTCTTTGGTGTGTGTGAGAAGTAAAAGCTACCTACTTAAATAATGTAGGCCCCAAAAGCAAATCATCAGACAACATGCACTCAGTTTTGTCTTGCTAGTGCATAAATGCAAGTGAATGTGGTATATGCGATAGAAGGTGGTGTGTAGGTTTCCTCTTGAGCACCCAAATACCACCCTACTCCACCTAGGAAAAGCCATTAATGGAAGTGATGCATGGGTCTTCTATTTTGTTACTGCATTTTTTGTGATTTAGTCTTCTACAGAAGTTGATGCCTTAAGTATTTTTTCAGAGACACGAGCAAGTGATATAGGCACCTAACAGGTAGAATAGAATCTGGCTCTTTGTCAAAAGTGCGTTTGTATACTTCATTTTATATATCTTTTTAACATGCATCTTCCAAGTATTTGTTTGCAAATGTTTAGGACAAAATACTACGTGTTAATTTTAATGCCAAAGCTATTGTTGTTGTTAGATACTGCCTGGAATAACTAATGTCCATCCAGCTGTAAGAAATATGGCTGTTCTGTGTTTGGGTTGTTGCGCATTGCAGGACAAGGACTTTGCCCATCAACACCTTGCATTACTTCTACAGGTAAAAAACTTTCTTGGGCCAAGAAATGGGTTGCGACTGCATAAACGAGTACTGACCAACAGGGCTGATTGTATAATGGGAACTGAATGGGTCAGCTGATATAGTTCCTTCTTTTAGATATTACTAGGAGTTGAAATTTAGATTGGGGTGGTTGGTTTTTTTTGGTGCTATTATGAAGTTGCAGTTCTTCAATTTTTGTATATATTTGTATGACTAAATCCCTAAAACTCAGTTAAGTAAAGCTTGGGTCAGTTTTGCTTTATTAAAAGAAACTTGAATACCTCTGCAGTTGAGTATTCTTCCATCTTTCTCTCTCTCTCTCTTCTCCCCCCCGCCCTCCCCCAACAATCCAGGTTTTACAAATTGATGATATCACGGTAAAGCTAAGTGCTTTGAAAGCAGTGTTTGACCAGTTGATGTTGTTTGGAATAGAACCATTCAAAGTGAAAAAAACTAGTGATCCTGAAAGTGAAGATGCAGAGATCAGAAGTAGAGATTGTGAGGAAGAAGAAAATAAATGTAAAGAGGCTGAAGAAGAGACAGACACAGTTCACAATCTTCTACAACTGCTTTCCAGTTTCTTAGACAGTGAGGTAAAATATTGTATGAAATAAGATCAGACTATTCTATAGTTTCTGTAATCTTTAATTTTATTTTTGTAGGGAGATAAATTCATTATATGAAAACTCTAGAATTCTGTTAATATGGATTTGTATATTCAATGTACTTGGAGTTACTTCATTGTTATGACCTTTTGTCTGGGGGTACTATTATAATGTTTCATTGAGGGTAATGATTGGAATCTTAAGCTGCACTAAATTTTGCAGGCATGATGCCAGGATGCATTCACATGCAGTTTGTTTTAAGATTTGGGCCTTACTTGCCCATGTATGTCAGTCAAAATACTACATTTTTGTATATGACAGTATTTTTTGCACTTTTAAGTTTTCAGAACTCAGGACAGAAGCTGCAGAAGGCCTAGTCAAACTGATGTTCTCTGGGAGATTAATTGGTGCCAGACTTCTTTCTCGCCTTGTCTTGTTGTGGTATAATCCAGTGACAGAAGATGATACTCGACTTAGACATTGTCTGGGAGTTTTCTTCCCTCTGTTTGCATATGCAAATAGGTATACATTTTTCTGTTACTCCATGTTGGAAGTATATGTTGCCTTTCTCTTCTCTGGCAGTTTTAGCAGAGTTTGTTCTTATTCTTTGCATATGTTGTATATGGGACATGGAGATTAAGAATAAGAATAAAATCCAGAATAAAAATCGTTTTATTTAATGGAGGATACGAATTGAATAAGTCTACCTTCTTTATTCCCCTTTACTTCTGTTCCTCCTCTCTTTCCCCCCACCCCC
>NW_005843305.1:174903-178962 GCF_000455745.1 Alligator sinensis
GGTTAAAATTTAGGTCCCTAAACCAACTCCCTAAGAAAGTGCAATGGCAGTTTAGATTCAACTTCTTTGACTCTTTTTTAATGAAATGTTAATTTTTAAGAAGGACCATTTTTTACTGTATTTATGCTGTTGTACACCACAGCCAGACTGAAGTATCACTAGAGAATTTGCAGTGGAACTTCAAAAAGAAACGCTGAGCACAGTGCTCAGCAGTTATGCAGATAGGTAGGTAGATTCATCTTTAAAGGGCTGAACTAGCAGCAGAATTGCTGATGTAGTTTTAGGTGTGGAGATGTGAAGTTGAGAAAATAAGATAAAAAAGTAAACTGGCAGCTTTAAAGTCTTCCTTTTTTTTCTGTCCCCCCCCAAAAAAAAAAAAAAAAAAAAAAGGCTATCTGTCCTCAAAGGCATATTTTTGCTTTGTAAGTTTGTTCTTGTTTTTAGTATAAGAGTCAGAACTGTTTAATGATATAATTCCATTATTTTCAATAGGAAGTTGAGTAATATTTCTGTGGCCTACGCATTGCTAATAAAAATAGTTGAGCTAGCTTTTAATTGACCTTTTGATTTCTCTTCCCACCCCACCCCCACACTCCATTTCTATGAACTTTAGTAATGAAGAAAAACTAGTTTCTCTGCTCTGCTTGCAGTCTCTAAATGTAGAATAATGGACTGTGACCATGGCTGTATCAAGACCTTTCCTGGTTGCAGTAACATTCAGGAACATTTCCTTGAATACATACTTCACTGCATGTACCACCAAGTCAAGCTTGTGATTTTATTTTTTTTTGTGTGTACCCCTGAGTCATTGGTAACAGATTCCAACTCCTTTTCATGCCTCATGGGTAATCTTCCCTATTTTTACTCAAAAAGCATGGAAGAGAATGACAAAAGAGAAGCTATAGGAGAAAAGCAAGGAAACAACACTTCCATAATTTTAGAATAGGCCAAATTGGTGGGAAAAACCATGTTTAATAATTCTCTCAATATCTGAGTATGAAAGCATCCAAATACTTCAGAACTAGGTTGATTAGGAACTCCCAGTACAAAGCCTATTTAGTTGAACTGATTTTCTGAACTGATTGGGTTCAATTCTACATGCTTGTCTAGCTTCTTGGGCTAGAAGAGCATCAGCTGTGAAAGAGGATGCCTGCCATTCAGAAAATAAAAACTTACCAACTAATACTTTTTTTCTTTCTGACTCCTCCTGTAATCATAAATTCCCTAAGTAAATCTCTCCTGGCTCTGAAACATACATATGATAAAAAGGCTAATACTTAGAGTTGAAATATTTTTCACTTAGAAGAAATTCTATTGCTGTAGTTGAGCTTTGGAAATACTAATCAGGCAAAGAAAGAGTCATGTCCAAAACCGGGAATCTGTTGTCAAGTGAGACTAGTGCTATTGGCTCAGACACGTGTGCCTGAAATTAATTTTCCCGGGGTGGGGGGAGAGGTCAATCCGAGTGAAGAAATACTGCTAAAGCTGCTGCAGATGAGGGCTCTTGCTAGGGATCCTTTTTTGTTGATTTGATTGTCTGCTTCGCATCAGAGGAAGGAGCAGTCTCTTATTCAAGAACAGTCAGTACTATTAAAATTTGCTCTTCTGTAAGTCTAAATCCTAGAACCCTTTCAACTGTCCCACCTGCAATTCATTAAGTATCTTAATTTTTACTCTAAACGATTCATTTTATCAAGGCTCATGCAGTTGCGATTTCAGGTTCCCATAGGCTGATTTAAAAATACTATTTTTCATTCTAAGCAAAGGAAGTACACGGATCCATTTGGGTCTTACTGAGCCTGCAGTGCTTTTAAGACCGATACAGACATATCTAGGATAGACTGGAAGTGGCAGCACTTCTGGAGACCTATCTGGATTAATCTCTCTCTAGAATCTACAAAAAGGCTTTATCAGGCCACCTACTTGGAGCTATAAGAAAACAAAACTACGAAGGGATTCTTTTTATTAGTACTCTGCTTAGTGAATTCTCATTGTTGTTTGGTTCTTATTTAACCTTGATTTGCTCCAAAAACAGACTTGCTAGCGAAAACCCAAGGCAGCTGCCTTGCTTCCTGCAGCAGCTTCCAGCATCATGTTTGGGGTGGGGTGGGACAGGAACATCTCAGGCAGAAAATCTGTCTGAAACTGGTAGAAAATGGCACAAAAAATGCATGTGTGAACTGAGCCCTGTTAACAATATGGATTGGCCAGGCCCTATTGCTTTCTCTGTCTACCAAACAGCCAACCCTTTCGATAGAGGAACAGGCTCTGGGGGTGCAGTCTTAGAAGTGAAATTCTGTATCTGGAGCCTGTCTGAAGACTTAGCTTTGTCTTTACTGGAGCAGCAAAAATGAGCCCTTACAGTCTGCCTGGACTGTTTCTGTTTCTTCAGGGAATAAGGGTGAGAGGTCCACTTTGTAATGGGGTTGTGGATTTTCATGTTAGAAAAGAGGAAATTTTGGGATAAGTTAGAATATGCCTGGTTATTTCTATTTATTTTACTTTTGTTTATTCCTTTTTAAAATAGGGCTAATCAGGAATGCTTTGAGGAAGCTTACCTTCCAACCCTGCGAACGTTGTTTCATGCCCCTGCATCTTCACCTTTGACTGAAGTGGATATTGGTAATGTTTCTGAACTGTTAGTGGACTTGACAAGGCCCAGTGGACTGAATCCTCAGGCCAAAAATTCCCAAGATTATCAGGTATGTAGAACTTGGTTGAGAGAGTGTTACTTAGGCCCTTGACCTGACAGATCTTTATTTTAAGGCATGGTGGGATCTGATATGTGATTCCAACAATCACGCCTTCTGCCATGCCATGTGTATTCAGCATGACATGCACTTTTCGAATTGGGTATTAGATCCTAATTGTGCCTAAGTTTACCAGTACAAGGGGAACTCTGTACTTGCTCCACCCCACCCCAAACATGCTATGCTGAAAGCTGCTGCAGGCAACTGCCTTAGAATTTCTCTCAAATTTGTTCCTGAGCTAATCAAGGTTAAATAAGAACTCAACAACATGATCTTCTTGGTAAAAGGGGAGCCTTTTACCAAGAAGCTGAAACCTGGGTGCCCTTTGTCAGCTGAGGCTGGGGACCAAAGCAGTCTAGTCCCCAGCCATACCTGAAAATCAGTCCAGTCAAAACCCCAGCTGAGGGGCACACAGGGTGTTTACAGGTCCCAGTGAATGGGGACCCTGAGTTCTGGCTGTGGCAGTCTGATTCTGGGGTCCCTCTGCCTGAAGATGAGTTGCACACATGGTTTTACATGTCCTGGAGTTAGGGACTCTAGACTTCTGCCTCTAGCCTGGTTGGATAGGTGACAGGTGTGTCTCCATGCTGGATCCTCAGTTGAGTGTTGTGATCTGTCATAGGTCAAACCCAACCAGACACACGTCCAGTTTAAATCAAGGGTAGGCAAAATACTGTCAATGGGCTGAATTCAGCCTGCCAGTTGATTTGTATCTGGCCTGGAGCTGCACCTGTGGTGCTCCGCATGGGACCAAGTCCTGCTCAGGGCAGCCTGTGAAGCATTCCAGCCCACACCCACCCTGTGCCCTGCAATGGCCCCATCCAGCACATGCAGCTTTCGAGATGGGCTGCTTCCACTGCTGCTGCAGCTACCCAGGTACTGCTTGGCTTCCTCTTCCTCCTTCTCCTGACCTTGCTGTGCCACTCTGGGCAGCAGGTAGCATGGGGAAGAGGCAGTGGGCAGGGGAGAAGCTGCAGTTGGGTGGCTCCTGACCCAGTGTGTGGTGTGGGTTACATGCTCCCAACATCTTCCACGCACTCCACCTGTCTTGAATGATGAGCAGCCACCTGTGGGCAGCCGAGTGGGTGGAAGACAGCCCCACCAGGAAGCTGTGTGCTCTGGCCAGGGCCAGAGTGGTGCCACTGGCAGGTGGGAGTGTGGTATGGGCTGGCCCGCGTGGGAGCAGGCAGGGCTCAGCCCCATGCAGAGCACTGCAGGGTCAGCTGTGGGCTGGCTAGTGGGGGCAGACTGCACCTGTGCTGAACCACCTGGGTGAGCTCTGCTGCATTCACCTCCTCCCTCCCTCCCT
>NW_005843305.1:178972-182619 GCF_000455745.1 Alligator sinensis
TATACAAGAGTAAAACTTTATTTTGAGGAGTTATCCAATTGCCTTTATATACACTACTCAGAAAAATATAAACCAGGACAAAATATTTTTTTTAAATAAAATTAAAATATGTTATAGTAGGTGTTTGTTTTTTAATACACGATTTGTTTTTACCTATACATTTTAGAAATCCTATCGTCTGAAAGATTGTATGTCCTTCTACAGCTCACCAAAACTTGTTAAATAGCATGCCATCCAAAATAATTGGCCATCCCTGATTTAAAGCATGATGCAAACAGGTCACAAAGTTGTTAAACATGGAATTACTTTGTGGCTCATTTATTATATCATCATGCCTTAAATTTACTTGATCATATGGCTAGGTTACTTGTTAATCGCATCTTAAATATCATGTGTGTCAGGGTTCTTGGATATTTGTGATGACAGATTAAGAAATTGCCCAACCCAGTCATTGCCAGTACTCTGTCTCCGCAGCCCTTTTCTAATATTCCTCATCTGAAGGAATTGAGGGGTCACCACAAATGATTTCTCTAGTTTGCTGTTGTATGCTAACCTACTAAATTTTTAATAGAAGCTGTTGCATATAAAGCCAGGCAAGGAAGCATACATTAGTTGGATTGGCTTAAATGCTGCTTTTTGAGAACCTGTTTTTACTATTTAATATAATTGATTCCTCAAGTGCTAACCTTTTCACTGTTGTCTTCTGTAAGTAACTTGCAACCAGTTTGCACATTATTCTTGTGACTCTTCCAGAATTTGACAGTACATGACAGCTTAGCCATGAAAATTTGCAACGCAATCTTAATGGACCCAACAGCACCAGATGTTCGTATTTATGCAAAAGCCTTGAGTTCTTTAGAACTCAGTAAATACTCCATAAAGGATCTTTTGATTCTATTTGATGAGATTCTTAAGGTAGGTACTAAGTAAATAATCTGCATAACACTTGCTGTTAACATTAATGGCTAAAAATTTTGAATTTTTAAAGTAGATAAATTTGTTTTCTTTAAAGTACTTGTTTGAGTTATGAAAGTGGGTGGGTTTTTCTTTATATGGAAGTCTTTATTTTAAACATTGCATTAAAAATGAATTTAGAAAATCTTTAAACTTAAAGACTACTATAAACTATTTTATGATTTAAATATATTTAACCATTCCAGGCAGTAGAATAAGCTGAAGCAGCATGCCCTGTGTTAAATTTGCCATAACAGTAAGATTTATGATGGATGTGCTGGAGCTTATTTCATTAAATGTAAATAAAATTGAATGAGTCCTTTACAGCCCAGACGATAGAATAGCTACTGGAAATACTTGCAGTTGAATGAGAGATTAAGATTTATCTCTGTTCAGTCTTCTCACAGTGCTTACACGTACTTAACTTCAGGCTCCTTAGGCAGCAGGAAAGGACTTTGGTTTGAACTGAGATGGGGGTGGATAGGTAAGGAGTAACAGAAAGATAATGTGGATAAAGGCTAGAAGTGAAAGCAGTCATACCCAGATTAGGTAGAAGGGAGAAAGCAATAAATTTCAGAGAAGCTGAGATGCAAGGACTGTAAGATCATATATGGGTTTAAAAAAGATGTGCGTTTGTGGGAAGAGTGCCACAGCATCTGTATATGTCAGAGTCTGCGCCATTTGGTTTACCTCTGATTTCTCTTCAGCTGGTTGTAGCAGTCTCAATAAAGGTGAACCAGGGGCCAAGGGTGGGCCAACTGCCACTGTTCCTTTTCAAAGGGATGATATGCATAGCTGGAACATACCAGCCTCTCCTTAGTCTGGCACAGGAGTTGGCAGTGTTTGGTGGGGGGCTACTTTAATGGAGCTTAGCTCCAAGCTATGCTGCATTCACATCCCCCCCAGCAGTTTTGCTGCTGTCTGGCTGCTGTGCAGGCAAAACACAATGATGCAGAAGATTTGTGGGCCAGATTACATGGCTTGGGGGGGCCATAGTTTGCCAACCCCTGGTCTAGCACAGTGCATTTATACACTGAATGTCTTGCGTATTCTTAGTTTTTGCTGCTTTGTTTAACCAAATAAATCATGACATTTAAATTGTAGTCTTTTAGAGCTCTCGTGTATGATTGTATGCAATGATGTTATCAAAGATGGCACGTCTTCTCCTACAAAGTCACTAATGGGGTGTCAGTCAGCATATTTATTTCCAGAAGTTCTGATAGCTGACTGAACCACAGACATGGCTTACAAAAGTATGAAGGTGTAGGGGGGTCATGCTACTTATCCTTCTTTTTTAGGTTGCTAATTATAAAATGGAACCAAGGGGCAACATTGATTTTAAAGTAGTCATATTCTTGAATTGAATCTAGACTTAACCACTTTGGCTTAACCTAGTCGCTCTCTTGTTTCTTAAGTAATTAATCTTGGGCCAGTAATTGGTAACTAACTAATTAACCAATACTTGGGTAGTGACAGTAATTACTAAGAAGTGCTTTGCTTTTAGTACAAGTAATTTGTGTCTGTGAAACACCTGGAGCTTGTTAAATTTTACCATATTTAAGGGACTATGACTCTAAGATACTAATTCATGGAAAATGTATAGAAACAATTAGTGTATAATTAAGCAATATTAATGTGAAATATTTCTTCCACAGAAAGTGAAAGATAAGTTGTGTCAAAGAGCTATTGAGAAAATCAAGACAGATTTCAGAAAACATAATGACATTGGCAAAGACCACTCTGCAGTTGTGCAGGACACTGGCACCACAACATCAGAAGATGTTAATCAAATTGAGGATGGTATGTAATGAAAGTAGTTTAGCAAGAGGATGAATGAATCTCTGAATGGTATAAGTAGTTATCTAACTAAAACGGTAAATTCTTCTCTCTTTATCATGAAAACTTTAAAGTATCCAAGAAGTATATAGCAAATGTTGCGCTTTTAAAATACTCTGCAACATTAGGCTAGTCTTTCTGATTTTTCTGTTGGCTTTTTACCTAGTTTCCCTGTTCCTTCTTTTAAAAACAGTGTCAGACATTTCTCTCCACAACAGTTCCTTTATAAAGATAATGCCAGCTAGGGGACCTTTTGTTTAATAGATAGTTGAGGAGTTGTCAGTCTCCTGACTACTAGTGTCCACTAATTGGCATAGACATAACCTGGCCAAGATGCAACTAGATAACTTTCAATTCCTTTTTTGTTTGCAATCGACTTTCTGCATTTTTCCTCAAATTTTTTTTGTATTTTTTTTTTTTTTTTTAAGACAGCATTTTATAACATAGTACAAATAGCAGTGTCATCTCCTTGTTGTTAACTTCCACATTTAGAGCCAGATTTGGGTCTCGTTTAAATGCGTAATGATGGTAGAAAGAAGACTTTTCATTCTCTGTAGTCTGTGTAGCAGCAATAATCTCTGTGTGTTTTTTCAATCCCTGTACTACAAGTAGCCCAGGTACTATCTGTTAGCAGCTCCTGGTCTCATAATGTAGCTTTTCTTGGGATAGCTTGTATTTATTCAAATACTACACTCGCCTTTTCCCCAAAGATTAGATAAGGAAAATTGGTTTGCATCTTCAATGAGGACACTGGTTTCTGCAGGAGCTGTGTTAAGAGTCTTCTGCTCATCCTCATTCCCCCTCCCCTTGGTACCTGTCAACATCTGAGAATCTACCTTTCTCTCCGATCCTGCTGA
>NW_005843305.1:182650-204788 GCF_000455745.1 Alligator sinensis
TTTTGCATTCTCAGTTGCATACATTTAAGCTATGGCTGTCAGAGTAAATCCTGTATCTTTTTCAGCAGCAGCATCTCTAAGCTGGGGTGGAGGGAATGAGACTGAGGGAAAGACTTTGCCCCTGCTCCACATGCCTGGAGTGGCATGTAAGATATTACTCACTCCCTCACCCTTTTTCTCAAGGAAAAATCTTTTTCTTTGTTCAGCTTTTTCAAAACAATGTGCATGTCTTATTTGGGGACTTGTGATATGTGAATAAATATGGTAGTACATTGTTAAATCGAACCTGGCTAAAAAGTTGGCTTAAAAAAGCCGTGATCCAGTTTCTTACCTAAATATCTAAGCATCTGTCTTAAGTTGTTTTTGAAGACCACTTCTTTGGTCTGCTGGTCTCAATGGTTTGTTTCTTCTGCCACATCGGTAGGCTGTATCAGGGCTTGAATTCCATCAGCTCTTGTACTGATAGTTCAGGAGTGCTGGTAGTCAAAAATAAATGTGTTAGTTAAGAAGTGCTACACAGCTTTCTGCTGCTTCGCTTCTAGCTAACACTTTTTAATACAAAATTCCCACAAAAAGACTTGGAATTTTATATTTCAGAATGCACCTTCCTGTGGCAGCAGTCTAGTATCCTGGGGATAAAATACCCACTCTGCCAGGATTCCCATTATCTTTATGTTCACTTTTAGTTGAGAAAAAAAATGGGACTGAAAGTTTTTAAAAATGATAACAGAAGTCTTTATTTTAGTTTTTTAAAGAACTGCTATGATTTCTTCTGATGTACTGTTCTGTTAAACAGAAGAGAAGAAAGCAACTGTTCAAACTCCTGTTAATGAAGATGATAAACAAAATGCAACCAGAAAGATGAAATCTACCAGAGGCAAGACGAATGGAGGTATGCGCTAACTTCAGGTTTTGGTAGCTCATTATCTATTACTTTAAATCAGGGCTGCCCAACTTAGGTTGTGGGATTCATGCTGTGGGGGGCTGCAGCAGTGTGGCCCATGGGCCATAGGTCATGTCTATCCCAGTTCTGCCCCCACCCTTGCACCATGCACATAGGCATTCCTTGTCCCCCCTCCACTGTACCAAGCACATGAGTGCTACTTCCCCCTCCACCACCACCATGTGCATGGACACAGGTGCCCCAGCCTCACTTTCAGCTCCCAGGGCACAAACTCCTCATCTGCACTGCACTAATGCCCCATGCCATACGCTTCCCAGGCACCATGGCTGTTCCATTCTGCTTCCTCCCACCTGCTGGGGTGGGGCAGGAAGCAGAAATCTGAAGTATGGGAAGCCTGGAGTCAAAAGTGGCTCCTACTTCTGCTGAAGCCAGTGAGTGGGGGAGCATCAGGTGGGTGGATTCCGATAGCTGCAAATTAATCTCTTGTAGGCTGTACATGGCTTGTGGGCTGTCTCTTGGACAGCCCTCCTTTAAAGGAAAAAAATATAGATTTTTTGTAAAGCCTACATGCAGTGTAGTTCTTTGACATGTTTTAAATTCTCAGGGTGGTAGGGTTTTTGTTCAAGTTTGAGCAACTGTGATTTACCATTCATTTTCCAGTAGTCTAATATTGTAATATGACATCACCTTCCTGGTGTCAGCAATGTTGTTACTTCTTAGAATATGGTAGTTGCCTGCAGAAGTGTCATTATTTTAATGAAGATGTTTGAAATTCAAATCCAGTTTACAAACTTGAATGACGCTAGAGACTTCCCACATTGAGTTTATTTTGCTCAATAAAGCATTCTGTACGTTTTAAGCTAAATATTTTCCCTAAATGGTTAACTTGCCCAGGATAAAGCAGTGCTATGTTATCTGTGATTGTGGCCCTGGAAATTGGAAGTGTGGCTTATAAGAAGTTTCTACTTGTGCTTGACAGTTCTGTACTTATTCATAATAACACAATGTCAAGTATATCATGTTGTTTGTTACTGCAGGGTAAATTTTATCACTGGGCACTGAACATCACATTTCTGAATGAATAAGAAGGTGTTTAAAAACTTGAGAAATTAATTTGAGCCTCTCCATGTGGAGTCTACTTGTACTGTGAATATGCATCTTCTGTAAAGGAGTTTGACTGTTTTCATCAGCAGTGCCTGGTAGTAGTCACATATGCAGCCTGCAGGCATGATCTCCCTCCAGAGGGCATGAACAGAACTCCACATGCCACTTGCATCCTCCTGACCTGGAACTGGAAGAACTTGTCTATATCACCCTTGCGTCAGTGTTGGCAGCACTTGTCACTAGGATGCCTCAGCCAGCATCTTCTGCTCTGAGCTTGTTCGGAGCTTGATTTGTTTACACACATCCACATGCTTAGCTTAGGTAAATTAGTTTAATCCCAGGGGAGCTGCACTGGCTAGATTCTCTAGCTCTAAGTCACCCCCCTCTTGTGATGGGGTAACTTTTTAAAATGGAGTCATAAGTGCCTTTGAGGGGGCAACCATATCAGGTACACAGCTTGTAAGCCATTTGAGAGATGCATGCAAATATCTTGGTTGTCTAGGCCAGGAGTGTTCAACCTCCAGCCCATGGGCCAGATATGACCTGCAGTGCTGTCATCTGGCCCACCTGGCTTCTCATAGGTCTGGAAATTTGGAGGTGGCACTGGCACCGCTCCTCTGATGCCAAATCTCTAGATCCGTGGGGAGCCCTGGCCCCTATGCACTGGATCCGGTGCCCCATCCGTGTGCAGGCCTGGGCAGGTTGGTGCTGGGCCTCAGTGCCCAATCCCAGCATAGAGGGCTTTGAAAGGGTGATGCTGGGTCCAAGGGCCTGATCGCAATGTGCAGTGGAGTGGGGGTGGGCTGGGCTCCCAGGGTCCAATATCAGCAAGCAGGGCAGGGAAGGGTGGTACTGGACCCCCAAGGCCTGATCCAGCCCGTACAAAGGCTCTGAACCATTCATCTGAGCACCACATATCTAGAATGAAGCTGCTTCTGGTGGAGAAGCTCATGGGGGCAGCACTAGGTTCATCAATACATGAGCATAAAGTTTCAGTCTCACCCTCAAAAACAGCAAACAACTCCTCCTTCCCCATCTGTAAGCGAGGCAATGACCCTAGGGTTTAGGGGCCAACAAGAATTCAGTCATCATCTAAGGTAAAGAAGTGGTATCTCTGGTTGTGCAGATTGGTACTTCTAGGTCTGCTTCATCCCACTTCATGATAGTGTCTCTTAATATAGTGCAGAGGTGTTGAACTTGGCTGGTGCCATGGGCTGGCTCCACACAGGGTAGAGGCTGGCTAGGTGGCCACAGGCTTACCAAAGGCTGTCTTGCAGCCCTGGCTTGCCCCCCAGCTGCCAAGGACCTTGTCCACTGGCACCACAAGGCCCTAGATTCAGTGGCTGGCCACTCCCACTTGAAGGAGCTGATGTTGTGAGTACATCTTAACTGACTGACTGACTTAACCTGAAATAAGTCTTCTTTGGTCAGGCATCATACTTAGTAAACCTAGGGATTGGCGTTGGAAAAAGTAGGGGAGGTAAAATGAAAAGTTGCTAGCCATTCAAAGCTGTGGAGTTGTTTTGAATATAAGGAACAGTGTAGTTTTGCTGGTATCTTTTACTTCTGTTTTAGGACGAAGAAAAGTAACTACAGAAGCCGTGAATAAAAGACGAAGAAATAAAACTATAGAGTTTGACAGTGAAAGGTAAGTTTTACACATGAATTGCTAATGTATATAGCTTAAATTGAAAAATAGCAAGTAAGCTTTGGACAAATAAAACCTTTCCACTGGTGTAATCTGTTAGGCTAGAAAAATATAGCAGACATGATGCAGACCCCTTAACCTTGGATAGCTTTGTCCTATTTGATGGAGGATTCCCGTGAAAGTATCAGGGATAAGAACCCACTGTAATTTTAATTGGTTTATATTTTGTCTTGTCCATTTGCTAAAGGCAGATGGGCTGTTATCTGCCTCCTATGCCCCCTGGTAGTGAGTTAGAATAATAGCTGGTTACTGTACGAGTATCCCCCAATAGTTGCACATTCATCTGTTTCTGGTCCTGATATAATTTATATTCTTTTTTGCATATTGGCATGAAATAAATGACTGAGTCCAGCACCTTAGTAAATTGATAGGCTTTCTGAAATTGGCATTTGGCAATAAACTAAACACAATGCAGTCCTCCTCATCCTGCTTTGTCAGGTATAAATGACATTCCAGCCTGTTAATTTCGTTGGAACTTTACTGTCTGTGGGTGTGTGATCAAACAGATGCCCCATTAACTTCAGTGTGATCCTGAACAGACCTTTTCATTTGCTTGAATACTTTGTTTACTCGTATGTACCCTCGTGGTAAAATGACAGCTTTTACATATACTTTGCAACTGTTAACATTTGGTTAATCCTCTGTAGTGATTGTGGTGTTTTTGGACTGATATGTAGCTGTTCAAAAATATTAAGCTATATGTAGAGCAGCATCTTTTTATTCTTTAAAAACAATACCATCTTATTTTGTATTTTCAAGGCTGTATATTTTAGTAAATTTAAATTTACTTACAATTTTGTTTGTGGCCCTCTTAAATATGTTAGTGGGGACGAAGTTCCAGAACCAGTTTCAGTGCCAAGTTCGAGACCATCCAGACGAGCGAAAACAGCAGCAATTGAAAAAACAAGGATGAATCTTACAGGACTTATTAATGAAGCAGCAGATGAGTGAAGACCAAGGGAGAAGAGTTCTTTAATAAACTCTTGTAGCTCCTTATAATGGGCTTCCAAAAATAAGCTGTTTTGCTTTAAATCCTGTTTTTTACTCTTTGTGTATATTTTAACTGTTTTTAAATTCTGAAGCTCCCATTAACTTTAAACTACTTTTAATTTTGACAGTCATTCCAAAGTTACAAAAATGATTTTGTTTGCATAATAAAAGTATAAAATTTTACTAAAACTCGGTTTCTGATTTTACCTTTAAAAAAGAAAAGTGCCTTTAAAATTTTCATTTGAAAGGTTCTGTTACTGTGAAATAGCAGTAGTGCTTTTCATATTTCAAAGCTCACTGTTGTGTTTCTGGCTGTGTTTAATGCCACACAGGTAGCAAGCTATAAATTGTGATGGGTTTTCCAGAATTAGTACATCTTAATGTGTCTATTTTTATTATTTATGGGCTTGCTTATTTTCTAGATGTGAAGAGAGGAGACCTGGTTGTTTTATTATTGATATATGGGATAAATCAGGTGGGCAAAGTACAGCCTGTGGCTAGAGTCAGCCTGCTAAGGGATTCTGTCTGGCCCATGGGTTAGGTCCCTTGGCCGCACCTGGCATGGGGGCAGTCCGGGCTGTGGAGCACGTGTCTGGGCACGTAGAGGGCATGGGCGGTGTGGCATCCAGACTTGCTTCCTGGCAGCCCCCTGCAGTGGTGGCAGCCCCCTGCCTAGCTGCTGCTGCCGCCCATGTCTCCGTTGCTGCCACCACTCTGGCCCCACTGCTCAGCCACCTCAGCCTGTCTGCCCTGCACCCATTGCTGGGGGCATTGGGTGGAGTGGATGGGTAGGCAGGTGAGGTTTCCATGGAGACTGGCCTGGGCCATGTGGGCAGGGCATGCTGAGCTGGGCAGATGGGACGGTGCTATGGGTAGGTGGGGCTGGGATCATGGGCCTGGATAGGAATTTTTGCACTGCCCCTGCTCTGCTCTGTTGGGTCAACACCTGCCCCGCCCCCACACTTGCTAGCTCACAACAGTTCAAAGTAACTCTTAAAGTTGCCTTCCAGCCCAAATAATTGCCCACCTCTAGCATAAATGGACATTAATTCTGGTCAATCCTTCCTGCAGACACGGATATCTTGATTATGTACAATATTTAAAATACAGGGCCAGATCCTTTTCTGCCCATTGTCATAGTGTGATTTTATTTTTTTAAACTCTGCTCAAATACCTGAAAAACTGATGACATATCAGAAAGGTGGGTAGTTGTCCTCACTGCTTTTTGTGACTTAGGTTTAAAGCTAAGAAACCACAGTACAAAAGTAGAGACTAATAGTTTTTTTTCCAAGAACATGAACAGTGTTAAATAACTAAATGTAATCCTAAATGCCTAGTGGGGGAAGAGCAGGGGAGGGGAACCCAATGTCCTAATTTTCATGTCATTATCTAGAATCAATATTGTATTGGTTTAAAAAAATCACTATGGTTCTCCCTCTGCATTTCTTGTATGGGTACCTAAAAACAATAAAAAAAACCCCAATACTTCAACGTATTATTGGCGTGTCAGACTCAATATTGTCGCACTTCCACTGAAATTCAAAATATTCTTAAGTTTACAGTTACTAATTAATCTTCAAGAAAAGTCCAGTGGTCTTATCTAGAAATTGCAAAACTTGTTACCTTGTTATCCTTTTTCAGGCAAAGCCTCTGTGTTCTTGCTGCTCAAAAAAGTAGAGATGGACTGGCATATCCGTACCATATCAGATCACTGATTAAAAGGAAAATGAACATTATTGGCTACTAGCTTTTTTTGGCCAGTGTACCTGATAATATATCGATAAATATAATGCGTCTTATGGCCGGGGCCCCAGATGCAATGTGTATGCGCGCAGCCTCACACATGTGGCCAGGAATGCAGCCAGGCAGTGTGGAAAGCAGTACCATGCAGGTAAGTCTGTGTAGGGGAAGGGGCGTTGGGGGGTGGGGGGGTGGCAGATTGAGGATCTCAGGATGAAGCAGAGGCGGGCTGGGGGTGCTGCCCAGCCAGGGCAGTGAATGGGACCCAGGGCAGGGAGCAGAACAGCTGTGGGTGGTTCCTCCAGGGAGGCGCGGGGGGGGGCGCGTGGAGAAGAGGGTGCAGCTCCCTGCTGTTGCGTGCACCCCTGGGGGGGCATGTGCACCCCTGGATTTGTGTGCGGCATGCAAGCTAGCTGCCTGCTGTGGACTGTCCGCCTTGTTGTCTTTGCCCCAGGAGCCATGTGCTGGCCATGTGCCTTCTGCAGGTCCAGCAGTGGTGGTGGTGGTGATGATGAGTTGTGCCTCCACTGCCAGGAAGGCAAAGAGACCTGAGCCCGCAGTGGGCAGCCTTCAACTGCCCTCGCCCTGCATGGCTCTGGTTAGAAGTGTCCCTGCACCTAAAAGTGGTGGCATGCTTGAACTAAAGCTCATTTGACAAGCTTTAGTTCAAGTGCCCCTGCCATCTTTAAGCACGAGGATGCTGATCCCAAGGATGAGGAACCCATGGCTCTGTCACACTCCCTGCCCTGGTCCTGGGGTCCCATTCACCACCCTGGCTGGGCAACGCCCCCGATCCACTCCCTCCCTCACTGTGGGGGGCCTTGATCTGCATGCCCCAGTTCCCTCCACACTTACCTGCAGGGTGCTGCTCTCCATGCTGCCCAGCTGCATTCCTGTAAATCACTTATCTGATCTACATTGGCCAGTATGCCTGGTGAAGAATCAGCTACTGGTATTGGCCAAGAAAATCTTTTTTGGTGCACCCCTAGAAGCAAGATCCCAAATCTGTCTAAATAACTTAATTGTGATCTACACTTCTATAAACTTATCAAATAATCTCTGGGTTTTACTCTGTTTTTACAGGCAACCCCCGCTTAGCACCCTTAATTGGTTCTTGAAAAAACGAGCGTTAAACAAAACAAAGTTTTTGAGGACCGAAGATGTCGACTGCAAGAGTTTTTAATGACCCAAGATGGCAACCGCGAGTGTTATAACAAAACTCACTGAGCGCTAAGTGGAATTGGGTATCAATGGAAAATGAGTTATAGTGAAATAGTGCTAAGTGACACAGTGTTAAGCGGGGGTTTACCTGTATGGTAACAAATGCTTAGAGTAACTTGATTTGTAGTACATTGATACTGCTGATGACAAGGTTGCTGATTTCACTGAAGTACGTATTTTGTGTGTTTTAAAAAAAAAAAAAAAAAAAAAAATTCAGTAGGGCTGTTTCCTGATTTTCGTGCTGCTCAAATTAAGAAGTTACAGTACATCCTCAGAAAGTCTGAATGGGATGAAGGGTCATAATCTTTCTCTATAGCAAACAGATTGCTATGAACATAACAGAGTGCTTTGCTCTCTACGCTGGGAGACTCCACATCAGGCGTGTCCTGACTGAGTCCTTCATAGAACCTGAGGTTGGCACAGGTACACGGTGGCAGTGCCATTCAGGTGTTTGGTATGGATCTCAAGACATAAATTCAAGGGGAACCACAGTCAAGCCAGATGTAAATAGGCACCTGGACACACAAGCTGGAAGTGGCTGGGGACAGTGCCAGCCATGCTTCGTTTTAAATGCTTGTCAAGTATCTTTGCTCATTAGGGGTGTGGCCCCATGTACGCTTACAATGGTTGCCAGTTATTGGAATGCTGTGACGTATTAAAGTTGCTTTGTTGGATAATTCTCACCTAAACTAGAGCAACTTTGCAATGCCATGTAGCATTTGTTCATGTTTTTAACTGCACTCGGTGTAGTTAAATTAAGTTGAATGTGTGACATGATGCTAGATCAGTATTGCCCAACCTTGTCACCCTTCAGCCAGATGGGCAGTACCAGGCTGGCCTGTGAGCTGGATCCAGCTGGGTGTGATGGGGTGGCAATCCAGGGTCTGGTGCTGGCTTGGCTGGAACCCAACAAACTCAACTGCATGGGAACAACTTTGCTGAGGCTGTATCCATGTGGGGCCTGAAAATTTAGGTGGGTAACCAGGAGACTGTAGGCTGGATCCGGCCCATAAGCCAGGGGTTGAATACCTCTCCTAGATCATCAAGAGCTACACGTTTCTCTGGGTAACAAGGCTCTGTTATGATCTCTCTGTATTCTGTAATCTTATTTTCTGCTGTCTGACATATGAGTGGCTTAATAACTCTCAGGAATCTCTTGTGGCTGTGAATTCTTATAAAACGTGGCTGAAGTGTTTCAAGTACTGACCTGTAGCAGTGACTAACTAAACCCCATGAGAAAAGACTATATCTTTGCAACTTTGGTCTTCATAAAGATCCAGATCTGGCCTGCTGGTCAGGGGTTGGATTTAATTTACAAGTGAGTTCAGGTGCATTTGTAAACATACACCGCTGTCTGAGAAGTAAGCTTTTTTCCAGGTATGTGACACTTGAGTCTCAGGAAGTAACAGATGAAGAACTTAGTGAATTAAGAAACCTTTAGCTCTCCCTGTAGTAAAGGAAGAAGTGAAGTAGGTTCCTCTTTAAGTACCAGTACTGCATTCTTGAATTAATGTATGCATACCTTTTATAAGAAGTTTTGTATAACCATAGCTGAAGCTGATTTACCCTTGGAATGTAGATAGTAAAGACTTACTCCTACACAAATGTATGATTTTGAAAAATACAATGAATTTCTAAACTGCAATAAAACCATGACAGTGGAAAAGGGTTTACATCCATTTTAATTCCTGACAGGCATAAATTCATAGAAACAAAGGGGAAAAAATAGACCACTGCAGTAGAAACCTCAAAAGTGCAGATACAGGTTTGTTGAATAACAATCTTTCAAGAGCTTTCTTTTACATGGGTGGCCTTTTTAGACTCTACAGTTTTGAAACACTGGCACACAAAAGTTCATAGGCTAAATGGGAGGGAGAACCAAAAGAAACCTTCCTCAAAAAATGAAAACTTACTACATCATCTGAAGCGGTGTTCTATACGTTTCCAACATTTATGGAGGACCTTTTAGATTACCTTTTGCCATCTCTTACTGCTTTTCTTCGAGGTAGCCAGTCTCCCTATTTTGAAGAAGTGATAGGAAGCTTGATCACCATAAGCCTTGGCACAGTTAAATGACTGATGTCATATATTACATAAAATATATTAACTTTTGTGCACAAAAATAAAATTGGGCAATTGAAAGGACATAGAAAAATCACAATACTATTAAAAGGGAAACATCTGATTCTGACAGAAGATTTGTACTGCAAAATTCCATGACGGTCAGATGCAAGTCCTCATGTAAAAAAAAAAAAATACAAAGAGTACATCAAAATGGATAATGCTAGTGATTAATATAAAGCCAAATCACACAAGATCATTTCAAGATCAATGTAACAAATGCTAATTATTCAGCAGAATAAATCAAGAACAATGTACAAAACAATAGTGCAAGAAGAGCTGCAATCTATTTGTTCTCATCACTTTTGAGATTTTGGTTAAAAACTTTACAGCTGGCGAGAGAGGCTGCTGCAAAACTCAGATTCCACTGGGTGGGCTGATTAAGGCACATCTTTATGGACTTCAAAGGTTGGTTGGCTGCATTCACATCTAATAAATTCTGCTTCTCCAAGACTTTCACTTGTAGCGTGCTGTGGGGAAGGGAAGGAGTTCAAAGAACATTAGTCCATTGTATTTCTAAAGCAGGCAAATTTCAACATGAAGAAAGGCATTTTTGTTAGATTAAACGCATTATTTCTGCAGTAGCCTCTACAGGGATTGGACCCCTATTGTGCTGCACTCCCTTAGTGCACACACTTAGGCAGATTCAGGGTTTGTCTTGGCTGCAGAGTTAACTTTAGTCGCAACTCAAGTCCCATTGACATGTACAGCTGGTGCTAGTGTGACTTGTCAGCAGCTTCAAAAACCAGCTTGTGTGTTAATTTGCAGTGAGGACTAAGTTGAAAGGTGTTAACTTTGCAGTGAAAAGAGCCTCAGTTCCTGTTCCAACGAACTTATTAGAAAAGACTATTTCACTTATTGCTAAATTGATCACGGTTCTATTTACAACAGCCACAGACAGGCTGGATAATGCTCATTTAGAGAGAGAAATTTGGGAAAACACAATTTGCACACAGAAAAAGGGCTTTATTTTACTTACTGAAATCAGTAGGGAATATACAGTTTGATGGGAAAAAGCCTTCTCACTGCCAGGAAAAGCAGCATAATTGCATACATTCAAAAGCCAGAAGTGAAATAGTTTGAATTTTGTCTTGATAATTTCTAGAAAATAATTCATTTCAGGTCTTCCTAAACCTGCTCTCTGTCAAAGGGAAATATTTTGGTTCCCTACTCCTCCCTGGTGTTCAAGGGGAGATTCTCAGATGTCCAGGTCTAGTTTTACAGTTTCTCAACACTGAGAATAAAAAAAACCACAAGCAAGTCAAGAATTCCAACTTCTGCTTTATGGTGAGAAACTAAATTTGTTGTAAGAAAAAAGGGAAGGAGGTGATTGCTTGTCATCTATAAATACCTACACACACAGACTTGTGATAGTAAAGTGCTTTTTAAATTAGCAGGTGAGCATGAGTTCCAAGGGCAAGAAGCTGCAGCCAAGCAAATTCAGACAGGAAAGAAGGTGCACATCTGCTTAATTTCCATCACTGACACACAAACTCACCTAGACACCATGGCTGGGCCATCACTTAAAGGTACTAAATTAGGACCTAGCTGTCTAACATCTGCTCTAGCTCAGCCACAAAACTTCAACTTCATAAGGAATCACTGAACCAGAACAGCAGCTCCTAACCTTAAAAAAAATCTAGGAATGAGTCTATTTTGAAATGGATCTGAACCTTTCTGTTTGCTGGAGATTAATGGAATAGCTAAAGGAAGACCTGGAGGAAGACCTTGAACAGCATCTGCCTTTTCAGGGTGATGGCATTGTTTTCCTGCAGAGTAACAGACTTAGAAACTCTGGCTTACACCCACAAATTCCAACCTCGAGCAGGATTTTTTCCTTCAGTAGAACTTGGGGATGGATCTGCCTTGCTTATATTCCCTTGTACTCTGGCCCAAAGGGATGACATTTATTTATTCATACCTCCAAGTATATGCTTCCACTGCTGCTGCTGCTCCCTGTGGCCTTTTTGCCTTTCCTTTCATCCCAGTCCCAGAAAGTTCTGTTGTTTGGGAGGGCAGAAAGGTTTCATACAGTCTTGCAGTTTTGAACTAAGCAGCACTTGGAAAAGAAAGAACTTATACCAACGGGCAGCTTACCTGAATTTTCAGCCTGGGTAGAGGTGAACCTTTGCTCACCGGTGTTGGCAAAGGATGACAGATTAAGCTTGTCACTACTCTAACCCATAAGACTGATATTTGCAGCATTGGGCCCATCTACACATGCACTTGATCTAGCCTAACTTTACTCTGGTGTAAGCCACTCTGGAGTAAGTGCTTTTGCCAGGTGTCTGCACACGTAGCAGTTAGGGAGATTTGCTGCTCTTTGCACCAAGTTTTATGCAGCCCTGCAATAGGTCCCTGCTGCCACCAGGTACAGCGCAAGGCTCCTGCTGGGTCCTAGCCCAGGGGCTAGCGGAGAGCCCTGGACCAGGAGACAGCTTTCTCTTGGCCCTGAGTGGAGGCCGGGGGCTGCCTGCTGCTAAGGTGGGGACAAATGTCCCCCTGTTCCAGCACCAGGGAGCTCCTGGCCCTGGCTCCTTGATCAGGGCAGGGGACTTGGAAAGAGTTATAGGGGAGGGGCAAGTCCCAACCCCCCGCCCCAATCTCCTGGTGGGGCAGTTAGAAGCTAGCTTGCTGCTCGAGCAGTGGATTGGGCACAGGGCTGGAGCCTGTCCCTGACCAGGACAGTTCCCAGCCTGTCATACACCGGGCGGAGGCTGGGCAGCTTGTTTCCCGCTCAGCTCTGTGAGCCCAGAGCTGGGGGGGAACAGCCAGGGGAGCTTGTTCCCTGCCCAGCTCCATGAGTGCAGGGCTAAGAGGGGGACAAGCTCCCCAGCCTGTTCCCCCAGCTCCACACTCATGAAGCTGGACAGGGAACAGGCTCCTCTGCCCCGGCCTGCGGGGAGCTCTGAGTGCTAGCTCTGTAACCACTGGCTGGTGCTGGAAGATCCTTATCTCCCAGCACTGGCTCCGTGACCTCAGGGTCTCCCAGCACCAGCCCTGTGGCTACAGTGCCGGTGCTGGGAGATAAGTCTCCCTGCCCCCGCTCCCCAATCATGATCTCGGAGTAAGAGGCTTGAAGCTCCCTGCTGCCAGGGCAGAGGGACATAGTCCCTGCCTGGTTTCCTGTGGCAGAGCCCATCCCGGCAGCAGACAGCTCCCGGGGACAGGCAGCTATCTCCTTCCCCCTGTTGGACAGCTGACTGAGCATACTTTGCTCCCAGTCAGATGCCTATACCAATGCTACTATGCTGTTACTAATCTCCAGTAAATTTGCTACTTGCATTTGCAGGTAGCAAATTTACTCGGGATTAAGGAGGTTTACTGTGTAGTAAGCATGTGCACTTATGCACATGCTTACTTCACAAACTATGCTAATGTGCAGTTAAGTATCTTGTGTAGATGTTTCATACATGAAACAGGAATTTTAAAAGACAGAAATATAGGCAACACCTGTACTCTAAGAAATAAAGTAATTAGCTCACATAGATACAAAATCAATTTGGTCATTTCTCAGGTGTTGAAATGTGAAAATAAGTTTGATAAAGAAAAGCTGCTTTTTAGGACAAAGTCAAAGCTTGAGCAATTAGCAAGTATGACAATACTTGAGCTTTAGGACAAAGTCCTGCTTACACACACACACACACACACACATATATTTATTTATTAATGGAGAGAGAGAGAGAGAGATTATATATATTTCCATCAATCATAAGCTTTTTCAATCATAAGATTTGAGAGCTTGATTGATAAAAAATAACTGGTTAAGCTAACCAGTTGGAACCAGGGCTACAAGACCGTAATATTTTGTGTGGGTTTCTGTTAATTAAAAAACAAGAATTATAATTAGTTTTTTTACAAACTCAGCAGCAGTTGGTAACTGCTGTATCATGATCTTATTGCTATGGAAGCACTCATGATGCCTATCACAGCTTTTTCAAAAAATGCAACATTAAGAAACAGAATCAGGAAACAGTATATACATCCCCCCTCCCCCTTCCTCCTCCTCTTCTCCCCCACCCCGCCCCCCTCCCCCCCTCAAAAAAGCAGCCTAGGCAAATGTTTGAGGGGAAACAGGTTTCTTTTGGAACAGGTTTCTTTTGGAAACCTGTGGAAAGAAATGGCTTCAAGGTTTACATTTTTTTTGATTGTCAGCCAGAGCATATTTCCTTTTCTCTGTTTCTCTCATGTATCAGTGCATTTCTTAGTCCTCTATGCAGCAAGTGATAGTTTTTGTAGGTATTTAAATAGCACAAAAGTTTAAAAACAACCATAGTTATTTAAGAAACATTTATTTTAAGTTTTTGTTTTTTTTTTAACTATGCAATCTATAATGCACATACGAGAAGAAATCTTTTATAAAACCTGTTGTGATTGTTTGGCAGGTTTTACAGCACAGTTCTTAAAATGTTTTTTTTCCCCAAAGCTAAGTATGTACATTCTGGCGTTCAAGCATTAAACAACTGTTTTCTAAGTAACGGATGTATGTGTAAAATTTCTAATGTCTACAACTTTTCTGCTTAATGCTTCCACACAGACATCCTTTGGCTGGGAAGAGCAGAGCTGCAGATTACACCATGATCCTAAGGCTGGATCTCATTCTCTTCTCCACTCCATCTGAGAGTTGGTGGCTGCGCTGGGTATGAAATCTGAGATTCCCACCTCCATAGCATCATTCCCTCCTCTCCCTGGTGCCCTCTCTATAAGCTGTTCCATTTGAACAAGTAGAAGGGGGTTGAATGGGTGCCAGCCTCCAACTCCATGGGAGAGAGCAGAAGACCACTAGTATTAATTTGTTTGCTCTTTCCATTGATGTTATGACCATCCTCTAGGGAGAGAGCAGTCACCCAGGAGTAGCTTTGCCAAAAGCTAGGAGGTGGGAGGAGCCAGTGCAGAAGTACAGGTCTTCAGTACAGATAACTCTAGCCTCCACTGAATGCCTAAGATCTGCGGCTTATATGGTCCAAACACTTTGACAGATCCATAGCTGAGCTGCCGAAATCTTGCTCTGCAAAGAGGATGTTTTAAAGGAAGCTCTGCAAGTGAACGCTTGTTTTTTATTTCCAATGCAAGAACGCCCTGGGAAAGGGAGGATATGGCTCATTGACAACAATGTCATGTAAACAGTGTGAAACTGCAGTCTCCCTTAACCAAGATGGAACATTTTGCCTTACAGCAAAACAAACAGCAACTTGCTAAATTTGATCTATCACCTACAGAAAGGCTTTACGTTTCTAGTTCTGAAACAGTCTGCTTAATGACAGCAATGATTTCTCAGTTTCATGTTCATTCACAGTATTACATATTTATCAGGGACTATGTGGCATGCATTCATCTTGAAAATACATGGCTTTTGAAGTTAGGCTTGGGTACTTCCATGCAGTGGCATTTGAATTGGGGTCATGGAGTATTCAACAGCTCTGCTTGCAAATCCACCCAGCAAAGACAGTCCAACAGGATTAAGAGGCCCTATGAAAAAAAAGTGAGCAATTAAACAAGGGATTTAATAAATATTCAAAATATCTGAGTGACTAATATACAGCATCTGGCACAAAAAATGGAAATAATTCAAACTGTTCTCCCTGCTTTACAACTGCACATGGGCAAACCAGTCCTACCCTTCCCTTGTCCTGTACTAATTTTACTGCTATCTAGATTGTTAGGAATATAATCCAAATATTTCAATTAAGAGAGTTCACATTTTTAGAGTCCAAACTCACTAGGTTGTGCTCACTCTTGCCACTGCTTGCAACAAATGTAATGAAAAAGCTATTGTAGCAATAATGGTTTTCCATGCTCTACAGAACAGAAACAACCATTTAAAAGACTCTAAAGGTTAAATTGTGTTTTTCTGCCTTCAAGACCCAAGCAAAACATCATGGCTTTGCCCTGTCCAAGGAGCAGATATTCAAAGTCAAGTTGGTCTCCTGGTTTTCCTCTTAGCTCCACATGTGTTTTGAAGTAGGTGGGAGTAGACCCCTTAGCTCTGTGCGCATGTTTGAAGGTTGGTGGGAGTGGACTATGTGAAAGAAAGAAAATGACTTGTGCCTATATGAAGGAAGTACTTCCTCTTAAGCCAGCACAAAAGGCAGAACTGAAACTCCACCCTTTATGGCACATATCCAGGGGGACATATAGCAGACATAATGTCTTCCTTTGCATGGCTGGCATGGGTATTCCATACAAAGGAAGAGGGCTGGACTGAACATTTCCTCTGCAGTGCACAAACTAGACTTGGCCACAACCACTTACTCAAACAAAACCATCTATTAATATGACTACAAGGGGCTAATTTGATAACACAAGGGTATTCTGAACTACTAGTTAGAAGACAGATACTAATAACAACCCTCCTATTATTTCTCAAAAAAAATACCAGGTGCCTGTGTTGCTCAACCACATATCCTGTCAGTTAAGACAGGACTATTGATGGGCGTTAGAGAAAGTCCTATTGGTTGATGGACAACAATGCAGGGACTTGAATGTGGCTAGTTAAATCTGCACATTTGTTGAAAAGAAATAGGATATGTCCCCAACCAAAAATATAGCTCCTGACCACTAATAACAGTAGGAAGCATATTGTCTTGGAAGGATTAATTCTGGTATACTGTAACACAGGGGTGGGCAAAATGCGACCCATGGGCCAGATGCGGCCTGCCAGGCCAGTTTATCTGGCCCGCAGGGCCCCTAAAAATTTAGAAAATTAATATTTATCTGCACCTGGCTGCCTGTCATGCAGCCCTCGATGGCTTGCCAAAACTCAGTAAGTGGCCCTCCGCCCAAAATAATTGCCCGCCCCTGCTGTAACAGGAAGGCAACCAAAAACTTCATGCTTCTTAGGTATCAAAGAATTGAACTGTTAATTTTCTTATCTAATTGCAATTACTTGACCATTCATTTTTTCTGAAATTGTTCCAATATCTTAGTAATAAGTTATAAAACCCCCAAACACTGTCAGTTGTAATAGCAGCAAGCAGAACCAACACTATAATAATGATAGGCTATGCAAAACTACAAGAACACAATGCTTTCAAAAGCCTTCTTTTCCTATTGGTTTTGAACCGCATTCTTCAGAAAAAAGAAAATGGTCCCTACTGGAAACTACAGGATTTTATTTTACGAGCATATCTTCTGGATAGTTATAGTCAACAAAACTCTTCTATGTACAGCCCTTGGCCTTAATATTTGCTAGAGAAGGACAATTGTCAGTCTTAGGCATCTACAGGGGCTTACAATTCCGTTACCATTCAGTTGTACTCTGCAAAGTGACTGTAAAAAATGCATCACAGGATTATGGGTTTTTTCCAATTACTATCAAATCAAATCTACCCATTTCATAAATAAAACTAAACCCCTCTCCCCCTGTTGTAAGGAAAAATGATCCTGGAGTCTGTAAGTCATGCTGCCTTATGCCTGACACAAGAATAACAATTCTACAATTAGCAGTTAGTAAATACTTCTGTTGGTGATGTGCAAGCTCTCAGTATCAACAGGAATAGAACAGTAAGAAAAATGGGAGGAAACCAGCATCAGTAGAAATAAAAAATATTAGTTATTATTTAAAAAGTGCATATGGACCCAATGCAGAAATGCCATGACCTTTTTATGCAGAAGGTCAAACTGCATGATTCAAATTGGTTTCCTTTGGCCTTAAAACTTATTACTTTGAAAACAAACATAGTAGTAGATGAACCCAATAAAAAGATGCAATCTTTTTTAGTAATTTTTTCAGAGGGGTGCCTGACCTTTAAGCTGTACTATTATAGTAGGTGTTTTGGGACATCAGCCTTGCCTGCTGAGTCCTGATTTAGGACCACATACCTCCATTTTCAGTTATCACCTCCTTTACTTCTCTTGTCCCTGTCTTAGCCTACATTGCCAAGTGAAAAGTTTTCTAATGGTATAATTCCCACTGAGTCATTAAATCCATTCCTGTTCCTAACCTACACACATATACACATCAAAGATGGCTGCTACTGATACAATTTTATGGATGGGTGGTCTTAATGCTTCCCAGTTCAGCATCAACTTACAATCTTTAACTGAAGCTCCTTTTTCAACAACAATGTAAAAACGACTTTTGACATGCAGCACTGATCGGAGGCTCTTACAGAGGTGATTTAGTAACACTGGACTTAATGTCATACGATCTAGAATTCCACTCCTGGAATCCTAGATCATAGGGAAAATTACCATGGACAAACATTTTACAAACTTTTATTTTTACTAAAAAGATAACAAAAGATGAAACATAAATGGTTAAAAACTAATGGTAACTGCACTCAACTCATTATCTCTTCCTAATATGGATTAGTCAAATGATACCTGTAAATCGGAATTAAGGCATTCTAAGCGGCATTGTGGTACAGCAGGGGTGGGCAATTATTTTGGGTGGAGGGCCACTTACTGAGTTTTGGCAAGCCATCGAGGGCCGTGTGACAGGAAGCCAGGGGCAGATAAATATTAATTTTCTAAATTTTTTAGGGGCCCCGCAGGCCGGATAGACTGGCCTGGGGGGCCGCATCCGGCCCGCAGGCTGCATTTTGCCCACCCGCTGTGGTACATGGATTTAAAATCCCTTTGTTGGAACAGAATGCAACAGAAAACACCTATGAGAGGCACTGTCTGTGCTTTAATTACATTGTCAAACAACCTATCAATATAATGTGCAGCAACCCTTTTCAGAAGCATGACAGGAATTGTAACTCTAGGTGGGTACAGATCTGGGAGGGAGAGAGGGGAAGAGGATTTCTAAAAGATATATAAAAACCTTAACAGTACTCAAGACAAAAGAAAAAAGAGAAACCCAAGTTAGAGGCAAAAGTAAATGGAGACAATGAAAGGTACTGAATGGTCAGAGACTGACCTCCAACAAAGCTATTGTTGGGAGGAAATGTCAGAAAAAACTGATGAGAGAGGGATTCATAGATTGAAAGGGGCTGGAAGGGACCTTGTAGATCAGGGGTAGGCAATGTTTTTTGGCCAGAGTGCCAAAAAAATCATTACAATGTCTACCTTGGAAGGTGCGAGAAAAACAAAATGAGGATGGTGGGGAGACGGGTACATGGCAGGATGCACTGCATATTAGTATATTTAATAATCATAAATGCTGCCTTTGTTGTTGTGTGTTCCTTGGGAAGGAACAAGATTTGGGTTCCTTTCTGTTGTCCAGCTCCCTCCACCCCACTGCTTCCCTACCCACGTTGCAGTGAGAGAGAGAGAGAAAAAAGAGAAAGAGGAGAGAGAGAGAAAGGAGAGCAGAGAGAGAACCAGACACATATACACACACAAATCCAGAACCAGATATGTGTGCACACACACAACCAGATGCGCAGGTGCACAGAGCCAGGCTACTGAGCCATCGGACAAAGTCAGACCCACCAATGCCCTGGGCCTGCATCACGGCCAGCCAAGGCCTGAGCCCAGAGCCTGCCCATCAGCCCAACCACCCACCCACTCCACACAGCTAAGGCCCTAAGCTGGCTGGACCATTCAGGACATCTAAATCATCATCCCCAGAGAGGCTGGGAGACCACACGGTGGCACATCCCCACCACAGTCCCTCCAACCTGGTGCCAAGGCAGCAGATGTAGGGGGGCATCAAGGGGTATTTTCCCTAAGGAAAGCAAACCAGACTGGCTCTGGACTGACAGTGCTGCGTACGTGTAACACCCGACTGGGTCCAAGGCATTGCTCTGGGTTCAGGCCAGTGCAGCAGGGGAGGGGAGAGATGGGCTGGAGCCAGGGGAGTCTGTCCTGAAGGGACTGAGGCAGTAAGCCAGAGCCTCATCATGGGCTCCTGGGGCATGACCCTCCCCAGACCTGGGCCCCAGGGAACAAATCCCACCCTCACTCTTAAGCTGCAATGCACAGAGGCATGGGGGACTTGCCCATGGCCATGCCGGATGGAAATGGCAGAGCTGGGGCCACTGGTCTGGGGTCCCAGAAGGAGACTGGAACAGCCCCAGGCTGCATCGTCCCTGAGCAGCAGCCATGTGGCTCTGCCCAGCGTCTCTGAAAGCTCAGGTCCAGAGAAGGGAAGCTCGTTGCTTCCAAAGATGATGTCCAGAGGCCAGATTATCTCAGATACAGCTCCCAGCACTCCCCGGTTCTCTGGAGGGGCCAGATCTGGATCTCCGGAGTGCTCAAGATACTTAAAACCTTGAAACCATGCCCCTGCCCTAGCCTCACAGCTGTAAGCCCAGAGGCTCTGGGACTGCAACTGACAAAATAAGCTCAGGAACAGATTCAGAGATTCATAGACACCAGGGCTGGAAGGGACCTCGGAAGATCGAGTCCAGCCCCCTGCCCCAGGAGCAGGAATTCAGCAGGGATCACAGTTTCCCAGCAAGATAGACATCCAAATGTGTCTTGAAGGCGCTCAAAGTGGGTGCTTGAACCACCTCCAGCGGCAGTCTATTCCAAACCTTGGGGGCTCGGACAGTAAAAAAGTTCTTCCTTATGTCCAGCCTGAAACGGTCATGGAGGAGTTTGTGACCATTCAACCTTGTCATCCCTTGGAGCGCTCTGGTGAACAAACGTTCCCCCAGATCCTGGTGAGCACCCCTGATAAACTTACAGGTGGCCACCAGATCACTCCTGAGCCTGCACTTTTCCAGGCTGAAGAGTCCCATGGCTCTCAGCCTCTCATCATAAGGTCTGTTTTCCTGACCTCTGATCATGCGCGTGGCTCTCCTCTGCACTCTCTCAAGCTTCTCCACATCCTTTTTGAATTGTGGAGCCCAGAACTGGCTGCAGTACTCCAGCTGCAGCCTCACCAAGCTGAGTACAATGGGAGAATGACATCCTGAGATTTACTTGTGAAACATCTATGGATGCAGGCCAGCGTTTTGCTCGCTTTACTAGCAGCAGCATCACATTGAAGGCTCATGTTCATCTTGTGGTCAATCATGACCCCCAAGTCCTTTTCGTCTGTAGCACTAACCAGCATAGCACTGCCAAGCCTATAAGCATGCTGTGGGTTTTTCCTCCCAAGGTGGAAAACCTTGCATTTTTCGGTGTTAAACACCATCAGGTTCTCATCCGCCCATTTCCTGAGCCTGTCAAGGTCTGCCTGGATCACCCTTCTGTCCTCAGGTGCGCATGCTTTACCCCAGAGTTTGGTGTCGTCGGCGAACTTGGCCAGTCCGGCTTTGACACCAACATCTACATCATTAATGAAAATGTTAAATAGTATAGGCCCTAGGACAGAGCCTTGAGGAATCCCACTGGTCACAGCGCACCACGACGATTGACTTCCATCAACCACCACCCTTTGCAATTCCCCAGTCAGTGGATCGTGGTGAGCCCGAGGCCACAGTTGGCCAGTTTTGCCAAGAGGTGATCATGGGATACCAGATTGAAGGCTTTTTAAAAATCAAGATATATGATATCAATCTCTTCTCCCTTGTCCAGGTGATAGGTCACCTGGTTGTAAAAGGAAATGAGATTGGTCAAGCAAGACCTACCCGCAACAAACCTGTGCTGGCTACCCCTCAGGATGTTGCTGTCAGCCAGTCTGTTAAGGATGGCCTCTTTCATAATCTTTTCCAAGACATTCCCCGGGATAGAGGTCAGGCTGATGGGCTTGTAGTTTGCTGAATCTACTTTCCTCCCTTTCTTGAAGATAGGCACCACATTGGCCTTCTTCCAATCTTTGGGCACTTCACCAGAGCGCCAGTTCTCGAAGATCCGTGCCAGGGGCTGAGCTATGATGCTCGTCAGATCCTTGAGTACCCTGGGGTGTAAACTGTCAGGGTCAGCTGACTTGAAGGTATCCAGCCTCTCAAGGTGTTCCTTCATGAGGTCAGCATTGATGGAGGGTAAGGAAACTCCCTCACCTGGGCCTCCCTGTCCCGTAGTGGACAGGGGTGTCCCATTGGACTGGTGAGAAACTGATGCAAAATACCCATTTAGCAAGTTTGCTTTTTCGTGGGCATCAGTTGTCCCATCTGGTTTAGCAGGGGTCCAATGTCGCCCTTGCTTTTCCTTCGGCTCCCCACATATCTAAAAAAGGACTTTTTATTGTCCTTGATATTTGTAGCTAGCTGGAGTTCTGTCGCAGACTTGGCTCTCCTGGTTCGCTCTCTGCAGGTCCGGACCACTGCAGAGTATTCCTCCTTGGTGGTGGATCTAGTCCTCCATCCTTTGTAGGTCTGTTGTTTAAGACGCAGGAGGTCCGCTAGTTCCCTGGAGGGCCAAGGGGGCTGCTGTGTCCTTTTGCTGCCTTTCCTCCGAGATGGGATGGACTTTGCTTGCGCATCCAGGATTGCTCCTTTGAGGAGTCCTGGACTCCCCTCCCTTTTGAGTTGTGGCCCTTTAGGGCCTCACTGACAAGCCTCCTTAGCTTG
>NW_005843305.1:204872-206997 GCF_000455745.1 Alligator sinensis
AGGTTATCAGCTCGTGGTCACTGTCACCCAGCTTCCATTTGATCATTAGGTTGCTGATTAGGTCGTCCCCGTTTGCCAGTACCAGGTCAAACAGCGCTTTACCTCTTGTCGGCACGTAGACTTCCTGAGTCAGATAGAGCTCATCCACACACGAGAGAAAGCTTTGCGACTGCCTGGATTTGGCCGAGAGCTCTTCCCACAAGAAGTCTGGGTAGTTGAAGTCTCCCATGCACAACCATGACAATAAGGCTCCTGGGCTCTGGGCAGCTGCAGCCAGGAGGTTGCAAACAGCTGTGCTGGGCTCCGGAGCCCAGGCATCAGCTTTGTACCGGCACGTGCAAGCGTGCCTTGGAGCAGGCGGTGGGCGAGGGGCCCGAGGCAGTGAAACCCCGGTCTCTCCCCCACTCCCAGCACAGAGCTGGTGCCTGGGCTCCGGAGCCCAGCGCAGCTATTTGTATCCAGCCTGGGCTCCGGGTAGCTGCAGCAAGCAGCAGGCAGGCTGCAAACAGCTGCGCTGGGCTCCACAGCTCCAGCATCAGCTCCATGCTGGCGGCAACCGCATCCACACCTCAGGGCAGACAGCAGGGCCCGGCACAGCTGTTTACAGCCTCCCGGCTGCAGCCAGCCCCGGCTCTCTGTAGCTGCTGCCAATCACGGAGCCCAGGCTGCTTGCAGCAGGGCTTGCAGCCTCCCAGCCTGGCCTCTGTGGCTGGCAGCAGCTACCCAGTGCTAGGGCTGCCTGTGGTGCGCTGAGCAAAATCCTCACATGCCATGCTTGGCATGCGTGCTAGGGGTTGCTGACTCCTGTTGTAGATCGTCAGGTCTAGCTCCGCTGCACTAGGCAGGAAAGACAACTGGGGTCACGTGACCCCAGCGAGATGACCGTCCAGTCTCCTTTTGAAGATTTCCAGGAGAGGTGATTGCACCACCTCTGGAGGGCGTTTATTCCACAATCTGGACACCCGAACTGTGAAGAAGCTTTTCCTAGTGTTAAACCTGAAACGGTCTTCCAGGAGTTTGTGGACATTACTCCTGGCTTTCCCTAAGGGTGCCCTGGTGAACAGTTGTTCACCGAGCCCTTGACGTATTCCCCAGATATATCGGTAAGCTGCTACAAAGTCCCCTCTCAGTCTTCTCTCTTTGAGGCTGAAGAGACCCAAGTCCCTCAGCCTTTACTGGTATGGCTTCCCTTACAAGTCTCTGATGGGTGGCTCTTCTCTGGACTCTCTCAAGCTTTTCCACGTCCTCATTGAAGTACGGCAACCAGAACTGGACGCAGTACTCCAGCTGCGGTCTCACTAGTGCTGAGTAAAGTGGAAGAAACACTTCCTTGATTTTATTTAAGATGCATCGGTGGATGCATGCCAGAGCATTATTTGCCCTGCTAGCTATAGCATCGCACTAACGGCTCATGTTCATACTATGGTCTATTATTACCCGTAGGTCCCTTTCAGTCGTGGTGCTGGTCAGTTTGACACCATCCAGCATGTATGTTGGCGATTGTTCGTCCCCAGATGGAGAACTTCACATTTCTCAATGTTGAACTTCATCTGGTTCTGATCCACCCAACTTGCCAGCCTGTCTAGGTGTGCCTATATCTGCAGCCTATTTTCAAGCGTGACCACGCTCCCCCCATAACTTGGTGTCTTCCACGAACTAGCTTAAACTAGCTTAGAAATAATTTTTGTCTTGGAAATATAATGGAGTGACTTTGGCTAGAGAGTTAGAAGGCAAAGAAAGACAGGAATGTGGCTTAAGGAGATAAAATGAGATTAGAAGGAAGTTTGTGGGTATTGGTGGCAGAGGAGCCTATCAGGAAGCCTATCATCATTACTTATTTGTAGCTGTTTTCTGAATTCATGCATGGTAACAAATCCACACCGTGTCTATGCTTCTAGTCTATAACTAGGCAAAGTTTCATAGTAGCTAGGGTCAGGAGGGACCTGAACAGATCATCTAGCCTGATCCCTGCCACAGGCAGGAATGAATGCTGGGTTCACAAGACCCCAGAAAGGTGATCATCCAACCTCCTCTTGAATTTGCCCAAGGTAGGGGCGAGGACCATTTCCCTGGGAAGTTGGTTCCAGATTTTGGCCACCCTAACTGTAAAATATTGCCTTCTGAT
>NW_005843305.1:207206-208467 GCF_000455745.1 Alligator sinensis
CCCTCACAAACCAGGTGGCCCTCCTCTGAACCCTCTCCAGGCTGGCCACATCCCTTTTGAAGTCCGCCCAGTACTGGACACAGTACTCCAACTGCGGCCTAAACAAAGTCACATAGAGGGGTAGTATCACCTCTCTGGACCGGCTTGAGATGCACCTTTGGATGCATGACAAGGTATGGTTGGCCTTGCTGGCTGCAGTCTGGCATTGGTGGCTCATGTTCATCTTGGAGTCAATAATGACTGGTCAATAATGACACCTCGCCCCACATCTTAGTGTCATCAGCAAATTTGGACAGTGTGCTTTCCACCCCCTCGTCCAAGTTGCTGATGACGATGTTAAACAGTGCGGGCCCAAGGACCAAGCCCTGGGGTACCCCACAGCTCACATCTAGCCAGGTTGAGTACAGCCCGTCCACCACTACTCTCTGGGTGCGCCCCATCAACCAATTTTTTACCCAATCCAACTGTGCAGGCATCAATGCCACAGTCGCTTAATTTAGTGATGAGGATGGGGTGAGAGACAGTGTCAAAGGCCTTCTTAAAGTCTAGAAAAACTACGTCCACAGTGACACCATTATCCAAGGATTTAGTTACTTGGTCATAAAAGGCAATCAGGTTGGTCTGGCAGGACCTGCCTTTGATGAACCCATGCTGATTGCCCCTGAGCATGATCTCCCCTGCAGGCCCCCCCCACAGATGATTCTCTCCAAGAACTTCCCGAGCACCGAGGTGAGGCTTACAGGCCTATAGATACTTGGGTCCTCCTTCCTCCCCTTCTTGAAAATTGGGACCACGTTAGCCAGTTTCCAATCCCCCGGCACCTGGCCAGATGACCATGAATGTTCATACAGCCGGGCCAAGGGCTCCACGATGACCCCTTCCAGCTCCCTCAACACCCTTGGGTGGAGGGCATCTGGACCTGCAGATTTAAAAATGTCTAGCCCTTCCAGAAGATCCCTAACTACATCTGTGCTGACTGAAGGTCTGATAGAGCCATCCCCAAGATTGTCCCTACCTCTGGTAGGCGGGATATCCTGGTCCCGGTTCAGGAAAACAGAGGCAAAGAAACTGTTAAAAATATCAGCTTTCTTGTCTGGTGTAGCCACAAGATTACCATTTGTGTCTTGCAGGGGCCCTCTTGCCTGGTGCCCTCTTCTTGCTCCCAATGTACTTGAAAAAGCACTTTTTGTTGTCCTTAATCCTGGACGCTACCTTGAGTTCCATCTCTACCTTGGCCTTCCTAATAGCCCTCCTACACTCC
>NW_005843305.1:209129-210960 GCF_000455745.1 Alligator sinensis
CCCCCCCCACCTTTCCTCTCTGTCCTGTCTCTTCTATATAGGGTGTATCCCCAAATGCCCACTGCCCAGTTGTAGGTAGGGTCCAGTCGTAGGTAGGGTAATATAGGCATTGCATTCTAGAGCAGCAGATGGTACACTGGCCCCATAATGCCACTAACAATTTAATCTTCAAGCAAAAGTCTTTAATGTAGAATAGGGATCTCTAACTTTGTGAAGTAAAATTGATCTTCTACGATCAGAATATATAATTACAGAATTTGCAAAAAAATATTCCATAAAAGGGATACCATTGGAAACTGGTGAACTCCTTGGAAGTTCAAAGCTGAAAGATGTTCCATAAAAAAAGACCAAGCTAAAAACAAAACTTTTTACCAAGAGAAAACTGTTGCTAAGTGGCTTTAAGTAGCCACTAGCATAAAAAATTGCAATTTCTATGCAAACAATTTAGAAGCAAAACAGCTACTTAGAAATGTCCCATAAACTTTGTATCTTGTACATCACAAAAGGGCACACAACTCAGACTGCCACCAAAACAGGTATCAGGCATCTAACACGGCTCCAAACTGACAGCTTAAGTATCTAGGAAGTGCAGTCTTTGAACGAATGGAGGAATCCTATTTCAAGCAGTTTGATCTAAAAGCGTCTCAGAACTCTGAAGTTGGAGTCTCTCTAGGCAAACTTTCCTGGGTGAGGGCAGACAGTCACTGACAGGCTCATCTAGGGGTGGGGTGATCTACATACTAGCCTACATACTACTCACTCTGTGGCTGGGGAGTGTGCCTTTTTTGCTCCAGCCAAAGGCTTTGAATGTGTGGCTGCTGATAGCACTTTCTTTTTTGTTGTGCTGCAAACTTTGAAGAACAACAAAAATAACATCTAGAGGCAACTGGAAAGTCAAGAGACTAGTATCCTACAGGGAAATCAGCTTATGAGTAAACCAAGAAAGTGCCATATATGGCTTATAATCCAGTAAGAACTCTGAATTAAGTGAGATAAAATAATGGAAGTTGAAAATCAATTATTCTACTGGAAGTTTTTAAACATATGCAATAATAAACTAACAGAGATACAGTGTCTCAAAAGCAAGTTTCACAGATAATGAAAAAGCATCCAGGGCCATGCACTTATTGTAGGAAACGGATAGCAGGTCATTGACATAGTCCTCAAATTTATGACTAGAACAACAAAAAAACAAATACTGCCATGATATTTGGCACTTTAAGTGATGTGACTTTAAAAAGTGAGGTCAATGATAGCTCTAAACATTTAAAATTCAAGCCACATATTGAGGTGCTTCATTATCAGGGATCCTGGTTTTCCCTGATAAAAATTGCAAATTTTCTGATAAAAAAATCACAAGTTCTCTGATTAAAACCCCCAAATCTGTGATTAAATTGAAGGGTTGCTATGTATATGAGTATCATAGTTTCATAGTTTTAGGGTCGGAAGGGACCTAATAGATCTTCTAGCCCGACCCCCCGCCAGGGCGGGAGAACAACAAAAGAACCCTAAACAAAAAACGGGACTCAAATGAGTCCAGCCAGGTAGGTATCCAGCCTCTTCTTAAAGATCCCCAGGGTAGGGGCCAGCACCACCTCCCTTGGAAGTTGGTTCCAGCTCCTAGCCGCCCTAACTGTGAAGTAGTTTTTTCGGATGTCCAATCTGTACCTCCTCTCCATCATTGTATCAGTTGAATACAATGTTTTACTGGTATATATATATAAAGTTTTAAAGCAATTTGGAAGCCTACTGGTACTTCAATCAGAGGGGCAAGACCCTGTAGCTAGGACCATCCAGGGATGAATTTCAGCAGGCGACAGGCACATCCCTG
>NW_005843305.1:210991-213446 GCF_000455745.1 Alligator sinensis
TGGCTGATCAACCTCTTCTTGAACACCTCCAGTGCAGGAGAGGTATACATTATAATGGCGGTGGGGAGAGTTCTCCATTTTGGGATATGGGGGACTGACAACAACTAATACTAATGTGTGGCGGCACAAAAAACAGTACAAGATAGTACTAGCTTGCTGCAAGAACTTTTTTGCCATGCTTGGGAATGTTTTATGCCACCTGTAAACCTGTATAGCAGCCTTTTGGAACATTTCAGGATAATTTAAAGACCTTTGAAACATGTCAAATATTATATCTGTGCACATTAAGGATGAGCTTCTCTTCCCTTAAGTGTGGAAACAAAACTTGACAGAGGAAATGGGAATACTGATCCTCCACAGAAAGAAAAGAATGGAGTAGGTGCTGGGAATCTTGGGGACTTGAAAAAGAGAGGAAACTCTTAAAATGTGTTTTCAGAATTGCTAACTTAGAACATGGAGCTAAGAGAAGGGAATGTATTACACCTTTGGAAAATTATTGGAAGTGAACAAAACTGATGCAAGGATTGAGAAGAGTGCCTGGACTGGGTGAGATAGCGCAGTGGGAAAGGGTAATCAAGTGTGAAGTGAGGTGGAGCTGACGGTGGAGACCAATGTAAGAAATGAAGATCAGACAAGGGGCTGAACGTTGCCAAAGGATACAGAAAGGGATGTTGAGTCTAAGCTAAAGTAAGCAGCAATAGTATAGATGAGCTAATGACCAAAATCAAGTACTTGGGATAAAATAAGGAACTGAGCAGTGCTTACTGAAGTCGAGAATGACAAAAGGACCAAGCCAGTCTGCTGAGATCTGATTAGAAACAAAGAAAAAGAAACAGCAGGTGGAACAAATTATAGAAACTGAAAATCACTGAGAATTACAACTGTGCATTGAGAGAAAAATTGGGAAGGAAGGTTCTGAAGAATGTATTAAGCACCATCAAGACATTACATTTTGACCAATTAAAAGACAAATAATACTTAATTTCTAGCTTTGTTAGATGAATGATAAAGTCTGTGTGTAAGTACATAATAACAGATTCTTCTGGTAGAGAAGGAATTTGTCTTAATATTCTAAGAAGTTTTGTCCACTGACGAACAGTAAAATGACATCACCTACCTATCTTCTCTTTATCACACCCTAATATTGCACTGTCAAGCATTACATACGTGCACCATGACAACATGACAGCAGAGAAGCTATACATTTCTTGTCTTCGGTTACAGTCTTTCATGGAAAAGAGATTTGCCCTTTTGTAACAGTCTATTGGGGATAGCTGCAGGAAGTCAGATGGGGTCAGAGGACCCCAGCAAGATAATCCAAGTGTCCATGCTGCTCATGTGTAGACTCTAACTGAAGCTTTGGGGAATCCACATATACACACTGTGCATCACTGCAGAAGCAGGCCTTAATTAAAACGGGAGGTGCTCAACAGCTTGTGGTGCTCAACATTTAATACTGTAAAAGACTACAAGTCTTTATTTTCATGTGAGCTAAGAGAAGAGAGCCTGGTATATAAAACTGCAGTTCTAAAATATTCTTGCCAACATATTTGCATGAAATTACTATTCAGTTTTAATTTCAAAATTGATAAATTAATATATAAAAAATAAATACTATTAATAAAACCACCACCACACCTTTACGTCTGTTTTAACAGAACTGCATTAAGGTCAGATGAACTAGCGCAGTTTTGTAGTATGTGTGTGGGGGGTAATCATGACAGAGAGGTTTGTTAAAAATATTTTCATGGAAGTTTAAAAACAACAAAAACAGATGTAGTGGACCAGAAGGTGAGGGGCACAAACAATCTGACTAGTTTAGAAGATACAGGTGGATAAATGTAGGAAAAGAATGATGTGATGTGGTTGCCTAAATTAATTAGGGACTGGACTTAATGACCCAGGAAGCCCTTTCCCATCTCATGTCACATTTCTGTGACTTAGGGGATTTATAACACTGATTCTCAACTAGTGTGCCACGGTACCATGGGTTACACACTATATCAACGCTGTTAGGAGTGCAAATACCTGAACATGATTCATAAGATAAACAGAGATTTCAAACAGAAATCTGCAGTGTCAAAAACATTCGGACCTGCTGTGGTCTATCTGAGTTGTTTACAAAAGAACTGTTCCATTATTTTTCTGCAGTCAAAAAATGAGTGAAACCTAGGAGTTCACAAATTCCGAAGGGTGCCTTGAGTTTTACGAGGGAAGTCTTCAGTGTAAAATGTTTAAGAACTATGGCTCTAGAGGGTTCTCAGTGTGGCAGGCAATGGTGCAAGGATTTCACCTACTGTGATTTTGACAGGCTGTCACTTAGCAGCCTGAGCTGATTTTTGCTATCTTTATATTTTCACATCTTTACTTTTTTTTTCTATTGTGCAGGAAAACCAGAGACTCATTCTGAAAAATGTGAAATAAACATGATTCATAGATGTTAGGGTCAGAAGGG
>NW_005843306.1:0-13098 GCF_000455745.1 Alligator sinensis
ATGAATCATGTGAAGAAGGATGAAACAAAAGGTGCTCCTCACTAGATCTATCTCCTTCCAGTAACAACTGCATCTCTGGGGATGAATTTAGGCTTGTCACAAAGTTACTTGCTTCCAAAGAGCATTGTGCCTAGAGTGATGATTTTTAGTATATTTAAAGCTGATCAGAAACGTGTTACTATATTCATTTTTTGATCATAGGCTCTATATGCTTGCAGATCTCTTTTAGAAGACTTATTTTCTTGAATTCCAGAGCTGTAGCATATCGTTAGTGCTTCCAGACATCTATTATTTGAAATATAGACTTAACATGAATAAATAAATCCCTATACCTCTACAAACTGTACTATTAGAGTTCTAACCATGGGAGACCATTTTTAAAAGGGGCCACTCTCCCTTTTCCATTCCCCCTCCTCTCCCTCTTTTACCACTACTTGCATCTTTTCCTTAAGTCTTACAGAATCTAAAAATCTAGGCTGGAAGGGTGCTCTGTAGGGGTGTGCAAAGCAGGCCCCACTTGATTCGGATTCAGCCCGAATCCGGGACAGTGATTTGATTTGTTGATTCGGATCACTATCCCTAATTCGATTCAGCCAAATCCAAATCTGAAGGTTCGATGCTGATTCTCCTTGCCCCCAACAACTCATGGTTAGTTGTCTTCCTCCTCACCACAGGAGGACAAGGGCTCTTTGCTGGTCAACTGGCTCAGGAGCAGGTCCGTGTCTCTCATCCATTGTCTCGCAGTTCCTTCCATTCACCCCTGCCAGGGCACGCTGTATGTGTAGCTGGCTTCTTCCCTACTGGGCTTCCTCTTCCGGGTTCCCCCTCCGTAGAGGCCAGGTGCATCTTTATGACATTCTCTGGTGCGTGCCCTACTAGCTGGAGTCGGCATCCACTGATAAAGTGTAGCAGCAATGGCACTGGGATTTCCAAAGACCGTGCTGCCAATATGCCCACAGATGAACCCTAGGGTTGTAGCTCTCCCAATGCTTCCAGGCCACTTGCTGTCTTGGCGGCTTGCATCTAACCACCACACACTTGTATGGGATAGTTTAGATAGGGATGATTTGACCTTGACCAGGGTGTTAGAGTAGATGGCTTCCTGAGGTCCCTTCCAGTGCTGCGTTTTTGATGATTCAATGACTTCACAGTTTTCTGCACACGACTTGTTCTGTTGTTCTACTGTTCTTACAAAAAGTTTTTTTTTCTCTGAGATTTAATTGCTACAATGTTGTATTGTGTCCTGCCCCCATGGCAGGGGAGAACAAGAATTTTCCTTCATTTCTATGGCGGCCTTCAAATATTTTTGAAAATTGCAGTCATGACCCCCTGCCATCCCATCTCCTTTTCTCCCAACTGAACTCACCTAGATTTCAATCTCTTCTCATGTGGCTTGTGTTTCAAGCCCTTTTATCATCGTTGTTACTTGCCCCTGGATCTTCTCCAGTTTGTCTTAAAATACATAGCTCAGAACTGCACACAATAAAGGCATGGTCTCTGTCCTCAGGATCTTATGTAGGCAAAGATTTACAGTGGGTGTGTCTACATGAGATGCTTTACTGCACAGTAGACTTTACAATAAAGCATCACTATTTAACCATGCACTAGGCTACTGCACAGTAAAATAGGCGAAGGCACAGTTAATCTACTACTTGAAAATACAGGTAGTATTAACTGTGCCTTAGCTACTGCACAGTAGTGCATGTGTAGATCCTGACCGGAAGCAATTTGCTTCCAGTCAGCCTAGGCAGCAGGGGGCCCACTGCTGCCTGGCTAAGCCCCATATGGTACCCCATATGCCCAGCTAAACCTCATTGGGACTGTCCTGATCCCCATATAGCCAGGAGAACTGTTCCAGCAATTGGGACTGCTGCATCCCAGCCAGGTGGGGATCAGGTTGAGACCTGAGCACCATGTAGTGAGGAGAGGCGCCCCCACCTGACAGGGACAGCCATGTGGGGACCAGGAGGGTCCCAATCCTCATGTGGCCAGGAGAGGCATCCCCACCAAGTGGAGATGCCTGTCCCAGCTACATGGGGATTAGGTCCAGTCCCCATGTGGTCGAGATGCAGTAGTCTCAGCTGCTGGGACAGCTCTACCCCCCCCCCCCCCCCCAAGTGGCAATTCGTACCAGGCCCCAGCCCCCTGCCAGCCCCAGGATGGCACCTGGGGGAGCCTGGACCTCCCCTTGGCTGCTACAATGGGGCAGAGCAGGGCAGGGGAGCAGGAAAATCCCTAGTCTCAACTGCTCTGGTTGAGAGCAGATTTTCTCCCAAACTGGCACATGTGTAGACACTTTTCCAGGGGACAGTTTGCTGCGCCTTTTTTAATGGCAGTAAATTTACTATATGTGAATTGCATGTGTAGATATGCCCACAGGTGCTTAAGGTGGGAAATTCTATTTAACCTATAGGACTATTAGGGCACCTATACACGTGACAGACCTTTCCTCCGATGCATGCTAATTAGCACACATTGGAGCAAACTCAGTTAATTGAGTCTGCTGCAAGTCTGCTGGAGTGTGCTAATTAGCATGCTCTGGCTGCCTCCATGTCATGTGTATTGAGTGTCCTCGCACTTCAGAATGGTAGCAGGGGTGCTTTAACTAAAGCTCATTGAACAAGCTTTAGTTAAAGTGCCCCCACCGCCATTTTAAAGAGTGGGATGCTGAATACTTGTGATGCTGCAGGTGCTTTAATTAGAGCAGGTTTCCAAGCCTCTAATTAAAGCTGTCCCCCTCCATCCTGTAGCACGTGCCCTTAATATTTAATTATGATGGCTTGGAGGAATCTGTGTTTTCCAGGCACGTAATTGGGGTGAGATTCTGAAGACCCTGTTATGCACAGCCAGTTGAAACTGGACAAGGAGTCAAGCAGATCTGTTGCAAGCTTTTAAAGCAGTGAGTGGTTGTGGAAGAGCACAGTGTGTGATTCAATGAGTTCTTTCTACTGAGGAGAAGCCTCAGTAGAAAGAAGACTACCAAACATAGTCTGGTATGGTTTGGTAGTCTACCAAAGTAGACTACCAAACATGAGCCAGCTAAGAAAGGCTTGGTGCAAAGCCAGGTTTATGCCAAAGGAGAGCAAAGTCTTGAGACCCTGATAAGACTGAACAAAACCCAGTACTACATGAGTATTTTTAAATGACCGCAATCTTTTATTCCATTTTTTTTTCTGCTTTATTTACCACAATTGCCTGTATGAGAATCTCTGTATTCAGTTCTCTGAAGTGTTCTCCTTTTACCCCTAAAAGTAAAATACTTGTAAGGCTTTTCATGAAAGATGTTAGAAGTAACCAAATATTTTGGGACCTTTATAAACCCAAAGATTAGCCATGTGTGTTGTGTTGATCTATATTTCAGGGCTATATTAACCTAACAAATTGCATGCTAATAGAAGGGGATGCTACATAAAATTCTGTTGTTATAGTTACGTCCTGGCAGAAAGCTGTCACATGAAAGGTACAATTGGCTTTGTTAAGTAAGGGGAAAGTAACTGGCTCATGGACAGATGTCTCAGGGCACTGACAGAAGTGACATTTGTCATGTGATAGGTCCCCTGAAAGTGATCTACAGCCATGCCATGACACAAACACAGCTGCAGAGTGCTTTAAAAGTGGCCAGTCACATGACAAATTAACCCTCATCACATGAGGGATCAGAGGAAGGCATTCCACTTTGCAATGCCTTAGGGAACTTCTGTTCCCTAGGATTAATTTGTGTTGTAAATGGGGCTGGGCTGCATTATCCCAGCCCTGCCCCTGTACCGTAGAATCCAAGTGCTTCACAGTCTTTAATATAGTTCCTCACAACATACCTATGAGAGAGGGAAATGCTATTATTCCCACTCTACAGACAGACCTGAGGTAGAACAACTCAAGTATGTCCATGTGAGCTGCAGTTATGCTTTTCTACAGTAGTATGGACATACCCTGTGACTTGCCCAAGATCTCACAGGAGGTTTGTAGAGGAGCTGGAAATTCATCACAGGTTCTCCAAGTCAAAGGCCAGCACCCTGCCCTCAGATTCATCCTTCCTCTCCAGTTCTTCACTGGTATTGAAAAGCTATGGAGGGCCTAAGGCCTTTTAATAATAAACCTGATGGGAAAGTTGACTGAAGTTCTGTCTTCCTGGTAGCTACAATACTGGGAATTAACTACTAGAAAAAGACCATTGTGGTAAGCAGAGCATTGTATCCATGGCAACTTCGCTTTAGGCTTTTAACAAATAAAAAGACCATGGTTTATTTCTTTATAGTTTGTTTTGTTTTATGTAATGTATGTTACATTTGCATACATTAATTTATGGGTTTTTTTAATGACTGACGTAGGTGTTGTTTCCAGGCTGGTAACCAAACGGTCACAGAGAGGGCCTTAGTGTTAGTGGTGGTTTTTAATTCAGCTGTTTTTTGTAAGACACGATGCAATCTCTTTCACTGCTTAAATCTGCTTTATGTATGCTGTGCATACCCTCTAGAAAAGCCTCATCCAGCTCCTATTGAAGATCCTGGGATTCTTTCCAGTCAATTTCAATGAGAGTTAGAACAAGCCCTTTCTGTGCATCTTGCTTATGCACAAGCTATCTGAATTTGAAGATGCATTGTCCAGTTTCTTGAGTGTAGGCCAAATGCTAGCATCACCTGAGTTCTTCTCCCAGCTGTAATACTCATTATCCCTTTCCGTAGGGAAGTCTCTGGCTCTCTATAAAAACAAGGATGCTGTTTTCCCATCTGTTAAATGAGGATGTTGTGAGCATTAATTAGCTAATGCCTGCAATACACTTTGAACGTGAACAAATTATACACAGGCTAAGCATTCTCATAATAATTAGGGCAGTTCCATTTTTGCAGTAACGTAACTATCAGGGACACCTGGGGACTTTGACTGAACAACTACCTGACATGAGATAATAATAATTATAGGCAACCATCAATCCAATGGTGTTGACATAAGGGGTCTATGGCCATTAAACAAAGACCATCACTGAGTATGCCTAGGCAAGCAGGAAAAAAAACTGATTGAAAGAACAATGGAAACTGCTTGCATCCAGTGAGCAGCTGCACATGCATTTGGGTGTGTGTGATGCATGTGTTATATTAATATAGTTACAATGTCATGTTTGGGCTAACCCCATGTAGCCTAGTATCTCTGAATGTAATGGGTGCTGAAAGGGAAATACAATTAGGAGTCCTGGGATGAAATTAAGCAAAAAGAAGTGAGGGAGGTCCATCACCTGGAACGCTTGAAACTCAACAGAACAGAGCCATATCTCATATGTACCATATGGAACAACTATGTAGTAAACTGTAATTAATCCTTGTGAAATGAACCTGAGTATTTGAATACGCTTTGCCTCTTGCAGGCCAGTAAAGAGCATAAACTAGTCCAGGCAGTTGCAAACCATTTTCCTCTGTCCGTGCTAGGCTACCATTTCCCTCTTTATAATGTCCTTATATATAAAAAAGGAAACTTGGTTTGAGGACTGCAGATGCTGTTGCTTGGAGAATACCAGCCACAAGCCTGAATAACATAAATAACAGGAACTGGTCAAAAAACCCAAGACTCTTTTGGTTCAGCTATACTTTAGATCAATGAAAAAGTTGTATAGTTTTAAATTGGTGGTGCACAATCTGTCAGAGTTTGGGAGCCACTACTTTAGCTACTGATGGGAAGATTGCTTTCTTTCTGTTTCCTTCAGTATTTGTGGTATATGGAGGAATAAACGTTTTCCTAGTTTACCATTCTGAGCATAAGAATGTACTGCTGTTTGCTACCAAATGGGAGCCTGTCATTAATTCTTACAAATTGTACTGCTGTTGCATTAGGTTCTGCTTTACTGCGACAATGGGAGCAGTTATAAAGTTAAACAATTTTATTATAAGCAGAGCTGGTAGCGGTGCCTGTAATTAATGTTGCTTGACACTACTATGAGAGCCCGTTTTCTCTAGCTTATAAAGTTGTCGTGCTGTAACCACTGGGTTGAAATTTTCCATGCCAGGTGCCTGCCTCAGGCTGAATTTTTGGGAATGTTCAGCTACAAAGACCCAGTCGTTTCTGAGAGTGTAATTAAGGGAAAACAACCTTTTGGCCAATGTGGAATTCTTACAAGAGTTGGGCTGAAGTGCTATTTCCTCCATGTTTGGAAAAAGAGTATCAAGGATGTGACACTGGCTGTTCCCATAAAATTCCCCCAGATTGGAGCAGGCTATGATTCTTTTTTAAATATTTCGGTTGCCCATGCTCAGTGGAGCCTGATTAGAGAGCAGCAACTAAGCGCTCAGAATATTGTATTTGCACCAAGCATGCCCCCTTTCTTTGGGTTACAGGGACTGAGTAGAACATTTCTGGCAATTGTGCCACGTGGCTGGCAAGGGCCCCTCTGGAGTAAGCTACAAGAACTGGGAGCAGTGAGATGGTCTCCTCTGTGTTCTCAGTGGTTCCCCTGCCAGGGGCAGATCTGGGGGAAGGAAGGGAGGTTGATGGCTCCTGCTCCCCTGAAAGTTTAAAATAAACTGCCTGGCAAGGATAACTGTGTTTATTATATGCAGGCAGAGCTAAGGGTGTCAATTAACTTCATAGCTTCATTATTATTATCCATGTGGTTCCTGCTAATCTCTTCACCCTGTGGGTGTCAACATGCCTAAATATTCCACTAATCAAGCTATACTTTATTCTACAATTATCTGTCTGTTATGTACTGTTTCCCTGCTCACCCCCCAGCATATCCAATGACAATGTGCTGCTACCTAGGGACCTGCACTGGGTGGATTTGTTCTTGGGGTATTCACATCCACAACAAATCAGAGACAGGAAGGGGAGGGGGCAGGCTGAGCTAAGCAGCGGCAGAGCAGGAAGAGGCAGGAGGTAGCTGAAAATGTGAGGAGAAGAGGTAAGTTACCGCAGTAACATTTTCTTGGGCTATTCATTGCAGCAGATTGTAGTGGCTATGTGAAGCTGAACCAGTGGCACAACCAGGGAGGCATAAAGCCAAGCATGGGCAGATCTAGAGGGGTTGGTCTCCCAAGGTTGGGGCACTGCAAGCAGCTCAAGTGAGTCCTTCCCCTCCACCCGCCAACCTCAACTGTTTCCGTATGTTGACAGTGGAAACCAGCTACGGGCACACTGTAAGGAGGAGGGTAGTGAAGCTGGGGTGGGGGAAGGGATAGTCACTGCCCTGCTCCATCATCATAGACCACTCACATAATAATTGACTTAAATCATCAGACTGCTAAAGCCACTTGCTTACCTGCTTTTAACCAAGCTACCTTAAGAGCAAGCAGTTTCCTTGGAATGTGATAATTAGTTCCCTTAGTTTGTTTTCCCTTAAGGATAGTCCCCACTAGGCCTGTGCAAAATTTTGCCGGCAGTTTTGTTTTGATGCTGTTTCGACTCATTTCGAGCTCGAAACAGCAACATCGAAATGAAACAGAGAGCTTTGAAGCAGCCTCAAAACAAAACGAGGCAAGTCAAAATGTTTCAAAATTTTCGAAACATTTCGAGTTTCGAAGCTCAAGCTGGGCTTGCCTGCAGGGAAACAGAAACTAAAGTAAGGAGAGGGAGGAGGAAGAAGGTTGGGAAAGGAGGGGGAAGGAGTGCTCTCATTATTGACTGTGTAACTAGCCATTGACTGTCATCCTTCCCTGAGGTCTCTTTCAATCCCAGTGCTCTGGGGGAGGGATGGAAAAACTGCATAAAAGGCAGCATTGTTTGAACTACCCTGCTTTCTGCCTTGGTGTCAGTTGAGTGAGGGCGCACCTTAACACACACACAGTGTCACCCACCCATGTCACAAGTTTTGCCTGTCAGCAGCTAGAGGTGCAGGGCCCCAGAACCCAGACTCCCCCTGCACCTATCTCCTTGACAGCTGGCAGGCTTTGTGGCCACAGCAGGGCCTAGCAGGCCCTGCAGTTTTCACTCCCTTTTGCCCCAAGACAGATACAGTCCCACAAGCTCCAAGAAAATGTCACAAGTTTTGCCTGTCAGCAGCTACAGGTACAGGACTCCAGAACCCCTGCACCTATCTCCTTGAAAGCTGGCAGGCTTCATGGCCTCAGCAGGGGCTAGCAGGCCTGCAGTGTTCACCCTGCTGCACCTTAACACACCATGTCACCCATGTTGCGAGCTTTTTTCTTGTCAGCAGCTTGAGGTGCAGTTTCCCCAAAGCCCCTGCACCTATCTCCTTGGAAGCTGGCAGGCTTTGTGGCCTCAACAGGGGCCAGCAAGTCTGCAGTTTTGACCCTGCTGTGGCTTAGCACATACACATCACATGAAGTTTTTGCTTTTAAGACTTTGAGGTGTAATTTCCCTGGAACTCCTGTGCCTATATCCTTGAAACATAGCAGGCTTCATGCCCTCAGAAGGGGCTACCTGCAAGTTTCATCCAAATCAGGCCAGAAAAGACAAAGTCAAAGCTTCCCCATTATAGCCTATGGACAAAACGTCAAAACAGCAAAACTGTTTCAACGAAATGAAATGGAACAGCAATTTCTAATCAAAACGAAATTCAAAATGAAATGCTGTTCTGTCAAAATGTTGAAACGCAAGTTGAAATGGAACGGTGCCATTTCACACAGCCCTAGTCCCCACCTAGAGAGCCCCATGTGACATTGTATTAAGCAGAGTGGACAAATATGGACAAGACACAATTCCTGTTAGGTGAATGACTAGTTGGCTGAATAACCACAAGGAAAGGGTAATTATAAATGGATCAATGTCAGAATAGGATGGGGTTTTAAGTAGGGCTTCATAGGGGTCTGTTGCTTTTAACATTTTATTAATTACTTGGATGCGTGAATAGAGAGATTACTAATCAAGCATGCTGATAACAAGCATTTTGGAGGATAGGAGTAGAACTGAAAAAGATCTTAATAAATTAGAGAACTATAGACACCAAAAAGCTCAATAAAGACCAATGCAAGGTGCTACACCTAAGGAATTAAAAAGTACAGATACAGGATGGGGATAACCGGCTTTTCAGTAATGTTGCTAAGAAGGAACCAGGGGTTATGCTGAAGGACAAATTCAACATGTGTTAGCTATTTGATGCTATTGCCAAAGAAAGCAAATATAATTTTGGGCTGTGATAATAGAAGCACTGTATGCACGCATTATAGACTGGGGATAGTACCACTCTACTCTGAGCTAGTTAGGCCTCAGCTGAGGTACTGTCTTTGTTGACCTGTGGAGTCATGCCAACTCTCAGGATCTCAATATTGCGCTGTTAGACAGGAGGGTGTGACACAATTGCACATATACAAACACACAAATCAATTAGGTGCATACACACACGCACACACTACCAACTCAGGCATGTATACATCCAAACCAGCCTAGGCACATGCATACCTATCACCAATTCAAGCACATACACATTATACACACCAAAAATTAGACAACAATCAGTTGTCAGTACCTACACACTCTGTACACATACAAGGATCACTAATTCATATGTTATGCACACAATGACAGATATATATATTCACCAATTCAGACACATATCACCCACCTACACATACACACAGGAGAGTTCCTAACTTGGATGGTACAGTATGTATGTGTGTGCTTGAGTTACCTGGGATACTTGGGGGAAGATTAAGGAGAGAGAGAGTTAAAGTGTAGGGAGTGAAAGTTGCTGGAACCGGGATTAGAACCAGTATACTAGAAAGAAGCTGGCTGAGGAACTGAAGCTTAGGGTTACTTGAGGTCAAGTGGCCCCAGGGTTACTCGAGGTCACTGTTGCAAGGGAAAAAGCCCGGTGGCAAGGAGGAGACAGCCAGGAAAGAAACTGAGGCAGAAACCTGGGAGCTCAGGGGAAAAGGCAGAGGGGACAAGGCAATAACAGTGGCAGAGATCAGGAGAAAAGTCAGTGGAGACAAAGCAATAGCAGTGGCAGAGATCCAGGGAAAAGGCAATAACAGTGGCAGAGATCAGGGAAAAAGACAGTGGGGATAAGACAGTGGCAAAGAAACAGAGGGGGTTGCAGGCAGAGAGGAGCTCAGGATAGGTGTTGGAGGTGGCAGTAAGCCAGAAGCAGGTGAAGGAGAAATGAGACAGAAGTTAGAGGGGCGAGGAGCAGAGATTGGAGCAGGGCCAGAATCGTAGTAAAGCAAAACCCAACTCAGGGGTCCAAAGAACAGTTTTATTAAACAGACACACTACACAGCCCCATGAAGTTATTGGTTTTCACACACACACACACACACACACACACACACACACACACACACACACACACACACACACACACTGGCAGCAGAAGAAAGAGACTCCATGGAAGGGTTAGAGTCCAGGTAGGAAAGAGAAGCAGAGTCCAAGTCCTTGGTTGAAGATGGGGTGGGGGGTGATAGCTACCTATCCAGGCTGGAAAGGGGTCTTTGTCCGGTAGGAGATAAAGAGGGGGTCCCAAGGAGTCAGTCTTCACTACCCCTTTTATGGGGCAGACTACCTCTGATCTCCTATGGGGAGGGCCAGTCCAGGCAAGGTCAGTCCTGTTCCAGAGGGCTCCAGGTGTTCTTACTGAGCATATGCAGCCTTGGCACAATGGTGGGTTGCCTCATCTTTTGTTTCTTGAATGCTGAGGGTGGTTCCAAGGGCTGGGTCTTTGGTCCAGGTATTGGTGTTGATGGTTCAGTTATTCAGAGAGAGCTATTTTTAGACCTACTGCCATTTTCTCTCAAGCACCCTCATTCATCCCCATTCATTTAGGAACCAAGATAGGAGGGGTAGGTGTGAGTCATGGGTTACACAACTGGGCATGGGGAACAAGATGGAGACTTGACAAACAAAATGGAAACTTGACATGACTTACACTAACTTACATATGTAGGCCTAAATTATATAGTATCAATAAAACAGTAATACAGAACAGTAAAAATCAATATAAACATAATAATTATACAATATAAAGGAGAAAAAACAAAACAAATACAACTTGCTACCAAAATAAAATGCTGAAGCTTATCCTATGTCTTAGCTTACTTATACTTACCTATAGGGAATAGAGAGGGAGAGACAAAGTCAGAAATGGTTGGGGAAGGGGAGGGAATGCATTTTAAAATTAAAAAAAAAAAAGAAAAACTGGGGGTTTTGCTACATCTTCAGTTCTAGTCACCACCTTTTTAAGAGAAACAGGAGAAGAGTCAAGCAACAAAGATGATAAAGTAGCTGAAGATAAGCCATATTGAGGAAAGGTTAAGAGAACTAAATATGTTTAGTTTGGCCATGGGTGTTATTGTTTTTTTCCAAATATTTGAAAGGCTACAATAAGGAAAAGAAAGAACAACTGTTCTCCCCTGCTACCTAAGACAGGGCATGAAGCAATGGGGTTAAACTGTAGCAAAGTGGATTTAGATTAAGTCACTGCCCAACTGTAACGGTAGATGGTGGAACAAGCTGCAAAGGGAAGTTGTGGAATCACATTCATTGGAGGCTTCGACGAAGAGGTTGGATGAGCAACTAGCTGGAATGGTTTAGAAATCCTGCACCCAGACGTAGAGTTGGATGGATGATGCTTGAACTCCCTCCTTCTGGCCCTATTCTCTAACACACTTTAAAGCACTTTTGTGTCTCTGGCATCCATTTTAATAAATGGTACCTTTGAATTACAGAGGACATACCATTGTTTCACAACAGGTATAGAGACCTGTGGGCTTTGGGAATTCTGTCAGATCACAAGGCATCATTTCAGTCAGTCATCATCAGAGAGAAATCCAGATATTCAGCTCCAATGGGTATATAACTTAAGGAATAAGGCAGTAGATTCTTATCCTGTGTGAGTTCATCATGTAGAATTTCCTTCCCGGTTTTCATTTCAACATAATCTTTGGGGAAACACTACTCGCTTATGCAATATGTTATATTTCTGCCATAAATAACAATTACCAGTGTGAATAAACAGAACTTTATTTTTATTTAATTCTATGAAAAGTGACAGAAGGGAAGCACATATTGATTATTTCCTGTTCCTGATGGTAGAAGTCTTACTCTAAAAGCCATACTGGCACAAATCATGTGAGGACCTAGTCAGGGAACTTCTGGTGGGACTATACGTGTTCAAATCAGCAGTTCCAGATGCTCTCCACCCCAGAGTGCTGAGGCAATTGGCAGAGGTCATTGTGGGACCCCTGGCACAGCTTTATGAGCACTCGTGGTGCTCTGACAAGGTGCCAAAGGACTGGAAAAGGACCAATGTGGTTCCCATTTTCAAAAAAAGGAGGAAGGAAGACCCAGGAAACTACAGGCCCGTTAGTCTTACTTCAGTCCCGGGGAAGCTCTCTGAGAAAATTATCCAGGAGCACATCTGTGTAGGACCAGCAGGGGAGATTATGCTTAGGGGCAACCAACATGGGTTCATTAAAGGCAGGTCCTGTCAGACCAACCTGGTGGCCTTCTATGACCAGGTCACAAAATCCTTGGATACAGGTGTCACAGTGGATGTAGTCTTTCTGTACTTTAGAAAGGCCTTCAACACTGTCTCAACCCATTCTCATTTAAAAATTAGGTGACTGTGGCGTCGATGCCTACACAGTCAGATGGGTCGCAAATTGGCTGGAGGGCCGCACCCAGAGAGTGGTGGTGGACGGGTCATTTTTGACGTGGAGGGATGTGGGCAGTGGGGTTCCCCAGGGCTCGGTCCTCAGGCCTGCAGGGATCCTGCACTCTTCAATATCTTCATCAGCAACTTGGACGAGGGGGTGAAAAGCACCTTTTTCAAATTCATGGATGACACTAAGATGTGGAGAGAAGTGGGCACGCTGGAGGAGAGGGACAGGCTGCAACTAGATCTGGACAGGTTGTAGGGGTGGGCAGATGAGAACAGGATGGGATCCAATACTGACAAATGCAAGGTACTGCACCTAGGGAGGAAGAACCAGCAGCATACCTACAGGCTGGGAACTCCCTTTTCATCAGCACAGAGGCAGAAAAGGATCTTGGAGTCTATAATGATCCCTTTCTGCCTCTGTGATCCTAGCCACCCTGACAGTGAAGTAGTGCCTCCTGATCTCTAGCCTGAATCTGCTCTCAGTCAACTTATGGCCATTGTTCCTCGTTACGCCCGGTAGTGCTTGGGGCCTCTCCCATTGCCTGCTGGTCCCCCTT